>NW_020622381.1:21186424-21488728 GCF_003573695.1 Papaver somniferum
TATATATCTGGTACTTATTGTTACTGAAAAGGTTATGTTGCATATGTAAGCAGAATGCACACCTTTGTTCCATCTACTTATGATGGAACAGCATGTCCGAAGATCATCTGTCTCCTACATTGCTAAGAAGTCAACCTTATATGAGATGTGGTAAGCATGAATTCCACAAATCTTGGACAAATAGTCATTTACATACTCTTTAAGTCACCGATCTCCTTCATTATGTTGTTGTTGATGTTATTGTTAAGATGTGGCAGATAGCTATTGAGAGGTGCAAAGCAGATTCGTTGGAGATATCACACTTTGCCTTACAAATGCTGACCTACGAAGTGTATGCAACAATCAGTGAATATGCGAAAAATCAATGAACCACTGAACTGTATAATGCCCTTGATCACTTTTAGCTAAGTTACTTGATTTTTCATTTTTTTTATCTCGCTGTCGCTGAATAGGATATATCTATATATTATATATGGCGTTTCCGATTTCAGGTTCATGCTTGGTGAAAAATCATATATCATGCTTGGCGAAAAGGCATAGATGGTAGTTAGGAATATGATTACCAGAAAGTAAGGGAATTCAAAACACATGGGTGGTGGTGGGTTTAGGACCCTCTCTAGAGAATATGGTTCCTGGGATTGGGATTCCCTTCCCACCATCCAAATATGTTGTACGTGATCACACCTAGAAGATTTACACAAGGCCTTGAAGCTTTATGAAGAAGAACAGGTAGCAGCTGGATCCTAAACAATTTTTTTTGGCAAACACTTAGAGGTAATTCTGATGGCAAGAAAAACCTTTAAATCTGGCCACTCAACTTATTCAAATCTTCATCCGCTTTCAAACTACATAACCTTTAAATATGAGTGGGTCATATTCTTTGTTATTTGCGGCTGTTCGATGCAAGTTTGTTTTTTACATAGTTTCTGGATCCTTTTCCTCATCTTTCAGAGCACTTTAAACACGGTAAAGGGTTCTATGTTTTTTTTTAAATTCTGTTTGATTTTTCAAATTTAGATTTGTATTATTGTTTATGTAACTGTGTATATTGCAACAATATCTAATTGGGTGTATGGCGCATCGACTTATCTATTGTACGAGATTGCTGAATTTGGTGATTTATGTTATGTGAAATTAAAGTTTTTCAACTGCTCTGATTTCCAATTCATTGTTGAAAAGCTGTAATCATCTCTTCAGACTAAACTTAATTGGGTATATATCTCAGCACCTGCTGTAGCTTATTTAGGACGTCTCGCAGCTGATTTATGGGCGATGGACGAAGTGATTTTTCCTGCAAACATATTCATATTCGATTGGATTCCTATCTTGGAATTTAAGTAAGTTGTTAAGCTGATTATGTTTTTGTTTCAAAGATTTGATTATCAATTTTTTTAAAAGCTATTTTAAGTTGTTTTACAATCTGGTGATTGAATTGACAGACCCTTGCTATAATAACATTAACCAGCTATATGAGTTCTTTGCTGCCTAGATCCAAAAGGGATATGTTCTTAATTATAACTTGATACCAAAAGAAAATAGATATAAATAGTTTGTTGCGTTTGTATGATAGTTTTAATAACTTTCTCCAAACGCATTGCATATGTCTCTGAAATGTGGGTGGCGCACTGTGCAAGAAACCAAAATGCACTTCTCCTTTAATTTTCAGTTTTTTTTTGTTTCTCTCTGAATTGGATTTCTTATGTTTTTCTTTCTTCATTATTTGGAATTTTGTAGGGGTTCAAATGTATTCTGGAGAACACCACAACCCTGAGTATGTTATGAAATGGTATCTGCTGTCTTAGCTCAAACGGAAGAGCACATGGTTCTCAACCATGTAGTTGTGGTCGACTCCTACAGATGGCATTATATGTGAGTAGGCAGCGCTGTATACTGCCAATGGTTTCGTTATTTGATTCTCTCGGAGTGGGACTCCAACATAAGATTTGGATGAATAATAAACTCTTGGCTATACTCTTGAGGTTTTGTTCTCTCGGAGTGGGACTCCAACATAACATATGGATGAATAATAAACTCTTGGCTATACTCTTGAGGTTTTGTTCTTGAAGAAGCACGATTCTGCCGTCAGCGCATATTTAACCAGATGAAGTTTTGTTACAGAGTTCTTCATTTATTCTATTAGGTGCACTTTGGTTTCATTCAGTTTTTGAAGGGATAGCCATTGGAATTGCAGGTATTCTACTAACCGTTGCAATATGAAACTGGACAAGACGTTCACATACTTAGAAACGATCCTGGGCTTGATTGAGGGTGGAGAGTGGTTCCACATGGTACATAAGAAATGCAGTAAAAAAGTTGATTATGATGATGAGTCTTCCTGCAGCAAGTACAAAAAAGATTTTGAAGAAGTGCCATGGCAATTGTAATCCACAAATTAAACCTAGCCGCAAGGGATGCCACATCAACTGCGGTATTTACTGTGATGGGAGAGACTGCGGAAAAAAACGGCGGAAAGTAGATTAGATGCACTGCTGATGAACATGTTAATTACAAGGTACACTGCAGCGAGGTATGCACAAATTAGCATGGATAATTGTTATGATTGAATGGATGTTGTACGGTGGAATCATGTTCACCAAGTTATATTGTCTAATTGGAGGTCAACTAAGCAGAGCAGGCAGAAAGTTGATTTAACAAGATCAAGATGAAACTCTTATTTTCAAATTGGTCAGTAGGTAGTGCAGTATAACCAACCAATCTGGCAAATTCACAGTTCTAAAATTTTTCGAAGTCAGATAATTTTGAATCGAAAGATTCAGATTCAGTTGCAGATAACAAGGTACAACATTAATTAGGTACGGTATGATACGGATTTCGTCCTGTCCACAGGATCCAGACGCAGAAAATGGTGTGCCACCTATCAAGGAGAAAGAGGAAAAAGTTAAGAGAGGAAGGAAGAGGAAACCAACAACTAAAGTTGGAGTAACAGCATGAAAGCACCAAGGATACCAGTCAAAACCGGTCAAAGCCGGATAACTATCAGGTAATAGTGTGCTGAGAATTACAATTGTTTTGTGCAACAATCTGTGGGTTAATCTTGGATGATTCCATGTGCAGGGAGACGAGCTTCAAGATGTCATCCCCAAGAATCTTCCAAATAAGAGATAAAGATAGTTGATCCATGAATATTCGATCTTTCTGTTTGCCAAACTCGACCTTTCGGGGAGAAACCAAGGCCTTCGGACTGCAAATTTAAATTACCTCAGGGAGTTGTAAATTACCACTGGACCAAGTATTGTTCTATGTATACTTTTAACCTAGGAATCTACGATGGCGTAGGGCTGAGTGTGCATAAAAAATCAAAATAGGCTAAATACATTTGGTGAATAAAAATCTTAAATTTATATGTATACTTTTAACCTACAAAAACTGATGATTTTTCTAAGCTTAAACCGTTATATGCTTCTTAGAATTCTTGATTACTTAAAATGTGAAATTAAGCTTGGAAATTGCCACCAAGATTGCTGGGAGTCCAAATGTGCAGGCAGGCGTTGATTGAGTTGGTACATTAATTGTCTTTTAAGTACTTCAATCACGGTTGCAATATTCTTCTCATCATCAAAAGGTTTGCTAGATAAACAATCTTATATGGTTTTGGCTTTTAGATCAGAAAATTTCGTCTTGCCTTTTATATCAGAAAATTTCGTCTTCTAAATCACATTCTACTCGATATTTTCCATTATCTTAGTTATACCAGTCAGATTGTTGGGTGCTATTTCTTTTCTGAGGTAATTTTGGACAATCATTCATCAACTAAGTTGAGTTCTTTTAGTAAGCAAACACACTTAGTTATGGTCCTGGTGGGATTTTACTTGCCATAAATAAAAGATAACATGCAAAGATAAGATCTTAGACTGAGTTGTATGTAATCAAATTTTTAGTTGGATACATTTTTTGTTACCTTAAGTCTCATTATTCTTGAGTTCAATCTTTATTTGAATGCAAGTAGTATACTTGACATGATTTAATAACTTGAATATATAAATAAAAGGTAACATGCATAGTTAGAGATTGAGCGGGGTTGTATATAGTGATATATTTTTTGTTATTCATGAGTTGAATTTTTATTTGAATATATATATAATATACTTTTTTTATGGGATATATAATATACTTGGTTTTCATTAGATTGAATTTTAGAAATTAATACATAATTGAATAATATTGAATAAATAAAAAGAAAAATACAAAGATATTGGGAGGTTGAGCTGGGTTGGATATAATGTCTTTCGGATATATTTATAAGATACCTTCATTCTTCGTTATGTAAATGTATTTAGTGTTTTTCTACTTCCGCTAGACTCAATTTTATCTTTTTTCCAACCAATTTTTAATTTTATTCACATTAAACATGGTTGCACAACACTTATTCAAGCATGTAAATAAGAGTTTTGGAAAATCAAGTGCTAACATAGAAGAAAACGAGGTTTACTTAAGATCAGAGAAGAAATTCCTAGATACGGTCATCACATGTTCAACCTGCATGAAAATATTGGGGGGTCCATGAAGAAAGTGTTTTCGTAATGTAAACAACTAAAAATGCATACAAAATCAAGAAACATGATATCACTTATGCATAAACTAAGTTGGAGAAGGCCAAAAAAGTTGTGCATAAACCGGAACTGATTATCTCGAAGACTTACTTAGTCATGTAATGAAAATGCACAATGAAATTTATATGTGGAATTAATTTGGGGATGCTTCATAAAATCAACCAACGAAAGACGAAATCAAGAACGAGGAAGAAAAAAAACATGATAGTTAGTTTCTATTTCTTAATATGTCTAAACTATTTTTTTAAATGTAAAAATGAGCTTAATTGGGCACTATTCATGGTTGCATAAGCATGAAAAAGGAGATACACCAAGACGAATTTAAGTAAGTTTTATGTTGGAATGGCTAGCCCTATGAGTTTGCAAGCTGAAAAGATTAACCATGAATTAGCTCCCCAGTAATACTTAAAACTGAACATAGGAAACAAGTTAACTTGCATTTATGAGTGCCCCCATACGTACTCAACTATACATTATTTATTTTTTTGTTTACTTATTGAAAAATGGTTGGAAACCTTACACAAACCATCGAGAATTGGATGCAGAACTATATACAAAAGCTTAATTAACTTATGTTTTTCTAAATGGTCTTCATGCTTTTGGTAGATTGAATGAGTATTTTTCTATTTTGAGATTAAGAAGAAGATTTCACAAGTCGCTATAAAAAATAGGCTATATAAACCAACAAAATAAAAAGTTTTGTTGTTATATAAACCAAAAAAATAACAAAGTTTTCGTATTATAATAGATGAAGTTTGAGAACAATAAAAGTTATGGTTTTGGAGAAAAATAGAAATAGAAAAATCTCTCTCCACAATAAGATAGTTCAAACTTCGGATCAAAATAGTTCAATAAATAAAGAACATAGCATTATCAATCAAACAATGTTACATGTCACAACAAAAGAAACTTATACATGATGCCCGTATTTCCTTAATAGAAAACCGATGGATTCTGATCATGAAAAATATGAGTTGGAACGATATATACAGGGATATTCAATACGATATCACGTTTTCGCAGTAATATCTGATTGAGTTTCATGTTTATAAAAATTAATATATTAAAGTCATTATAAAAGGATCGTACATATGTATACAACGAAAAGAAACGACAAAAATACGAGCTCACAAAGTTTAGAAAATATCAAAAACTAAGCAAAGACTAGAATGTCATTAGCCGAAATTTAAAATTCGATCACACCGACGAAATCAATAATGCAGAAAAAAATTCTACAACTCATCTATTGTCAAGTGACAGTAAAATGCTTGAACCTTATTTACTGGGAAAAAATTTCAAAGAAGATTCAAAGTCTAATGAAGCGCCAGATGAAAATAATTACAAAGAAATATTTGCAGCTATATAAAAATGGATGAAGAAGTGATTTCATCCCAAGGGAAACAAGTAGCAGAACACATTTGTAAAAATCTTGATAGTGTTGTTGAATAGTTTTCATCCATGTAACAGGTACCAGAAGAGGTTCTCTTGGAAAGATGGGTGGTCGCCAAGGACTGAGGTGCTTATTATTACTCCTAACAATCTTGCTGATGATGATGGGCTTATCTTTGGTACCTGAGCCTAATGGTGTTCTTTTATTTTAGCTATTCAAAGATTCAATCATCAAGTATAGCATTCAAAATCCATGAAAGAAACTAGATTTCTTTCCAAAGAAAGAAGTTTTTCCCCTTTAGTTTTGTAACTCGTAGCTGGAACACTAAATAGCATCAAGGTACAATTTTATGAAAAACACTTTATAGAACAATGTATGCATATAATTCGTATTATGGTACTCATGCAATTGCTATTTTTCTTTCTACTATATTTGATTCAAAATGTCTTGGATGGAGTACAAGAGATCTGAAAACCTCCATCTTGCTTTGTATATAACACAAATCCTCTGCGAGATCACCATCGGCTTGAAAATCGGGTATACATTTTCTTACTATCTTCCTTTTCTCTGCATCCCTCTTTTATCATTTGCAAGAACAAATCAACACTTGATATTTTTTTTGTATCATAATTACATTGTGAGATGTGTCACGTGATATGATTAATTCATTTCATAACTACATAATGTTAAGCTCTTTGTTTGGAACAAAGCTTGAGATATCTATAGTATACTAATGTTTCTATATACACATCCACCATTTCTTAACTTCGTTTTATTACAAATCTTAAATCATCTATTATTATTTTTGGTTTATGTCATCATGGATTACTCAGTCGTTACACTTTGTTTATATTGATAGGTTGTATCTACCATGTGTTATGGTAGTCATCATGGCTATATATATAAGATGGTTTTAGATTGATCTACTCTAATCAAGGATTCACTTTACTTATGATGATGTAATCCTCCTCCCTCACCAAATAGTCTTACCTACTAATGTAATTAAGTATGAAACTTACCAAAAATAATGTTCAACACTTTCGGGTATTTCTTCTGTAATGGATACTGTTGACAGATCCTCAATGGTAGTAACAACCTAACTTCTCAGCAAAGGTTCCTTTATTCGATTTTCTAAAAACAAAGTATGTAACTGTATTTCTTATCATATCTATATAGTCTTTTTTATTTTGATTCCGCAACATGTATATACTGGATTATAGTTGGATATTGTATGCACTGCCTTATGCATATTTGAAGTTTGAATAACATATGGATGCAGTACAGCGCCAAAGAAAAGGTGATTCTCGGGTTCAAATTGGTATTGAACTTGAATGCAAGCAGAGATAGAAGGAAACTGTGCACGATAAGTTACTTCAAGTAGGAAGAGTTGGAAGGAAACCAGTGTCAACTGTAGGTTACTAGAATGTTTTTTTTTTCATGTTGAATTACAATTGAGTACTTATGTCAAATCAAAGTAAGATAGTTATAAAATTTCTCTGTTGTCTCTATTTTTTAGTCATTTCATTTCAGCATCATCAGTTTATTTTACGATTTTTGCAGGAACACCCTACGACAAAAAAAATGAGTTGTCTATTAATAACCTAAAATGTATACATTCCTCTGGACAATCACTAATGTATTAAAAACATGTACATCGTTTAAGAAAATAGGAAAAACCCCTATATTAAGAAAAGAAAATAAGGTATTTCACTAGGAAAAGAATGAAATCTAGGAATAAAAGCGCTAAAAGGTGACTGAGTAACTAAATTGCTTGCTTATCTTTTAAAGTATTTGGATACATTAACTAAGATGTAGTATGTTTTAATGTATTAGACTTGACACCAAATTATAGCAACATCACAAGTTTATTATTTTCTCTTTCGATCAGAATAGAGTCTGTTTTAATGTATGTAAACTGAAGGCTATCACGGGAGGTTGAGCCGGGGCCGTAAGGCCCCGGTGATACCTAGTGGAATTTATTAAAAAAAAATACATTTTACCCATAAAATTATTTTATTCAAACAAACATGGATATCGTCTGAAACTGTCCTTGTTAGTTTCTTTCGAAGGTTTTCTGCCACGTGGCTACCTATCACTGTCATACAATTGCACATATCCACTCGGAAGGCACCACGTGGTTACCTACCATATTCACACAATACTTTACGTTTTTGTGTGAGTTTGGAATTAGGGTTTGCTAAATAGAAAAGTTTTAGATGTCGAAATATTTCGGACATGAATAGTCCTCGAGCAAACTACAATTCTTATCTTTTATTGTCCAAAGATATTCCTTGATTCAAGGTGATCCCATCTGAAATATTGAGAATCTTTTAATTAAGATTTTTGATTATATGCTTTTGATTTTCCAGCAAATCAAAAACATCTCTTGGACAGTTATATTTCGGAATTACAGGTTGGATATTAGTTGGAAATAGGAAAAACCGAAATTATGTACTTATTGCATATCTTGAGAATATTTTTGGTTTTGGAATTTTCTTGTTGTCGAAACAACCTTGGTCTATAAATAGTTGAGTTTTCATTTCTTGCAAACTATCCTAAGAGCCAGGCAAACTTCATTCGTATTGTTTCTGGTGGAGTCGTTTATCTGGAGAAGAAAGTACCCTAATTAGGCGGAATCTCTTACGACCGCTCGTTTAAAGACTTATGTGGGATCAAGAAGCTCTACCAGTACCGTTGGAGGGAAACTAAATAATTGCATTGTTATTTTAGTTTTCGATTATTGGTTTGATTTACTAACGGTTGTTGAAACTTTGATTTCACCTAGTTTGATTATTCTTGAGAGCCTTCTCTTCTGACATAAGGGTCACTCAAACTAGATCAAAGTATTGAAGGGATCTTTAGAACTGTTTTTAAAGATAACTTGTGATCATCCATTGTTAACAGACTCCGTTCTGTGTGTGATCGATCATAAGTGGATTCAAGTTTATGGTGTGCAGGTACATAAGAAGGAAATTGAAGATTTGGAGACAAGAAGATTTTTTCTTATTGGTTTTCGTATCTCGTGATTTGTGCACACATCTTGATCGACTGGGATCCAACTTAGATCTGGTTTATCTTTTGATATAAAGTCGTTTAGATTGGATACTATCATTTGGTGGCATTCTTCAATAATCGAATATGATAGATGAGAATCTGAATCTCACTTCATGATTTGATCTTACCCTACAAAGGAGTTTACTAGTTTAAATAGAAGAGCTTTGTCAAACTCAGTGAATCTTTTTCTAAAAGATTATTGGAGTAATTACCAAACAGCTTTATTCCTTAACTGTTTGGAAGACGATCAAAAGGAGCTGAGTGCGTGACTAGTAGGTCGTAGATACATGGATACTAAGGGAAGTAAGTAACTAGAGGTAGATTAATTGGTCTCAACTATACGGAGTTGGATTTGTACTTTGTGTAGCGACTTAAATCTAAGAGTATTCAAAACTGGACTAGGTCCCGGGGTTTTTCTGCATTTTTGTTTTTTCGTTAACAAAATCTTGTTGTGTCATTTACTTTAATTCCGCATTATAATTGTTTTATTATATAATAAAGTAACACTTGTATGTTAAATCCTAATTACTTGACATTGATCCTATAGTCAAACGGTCTTGTACCATAACTATTTGCAAGTGAATATCAAGTTGTTGTGTTGTCTCGAGTTTTTCCATAGACAATCACACTTGGTATCAGACTTATAGGTTGAAACGAAAAAGCGTGGTGTATTTGGGTACCCTCGTCATTTCAAACAAATTTAGGATAAAAAGAATCGCATAAAGTGCATGAAATATCAATAGGATCAGAAACCTGCCCACATGTTTTTAACAGGTAAACAATGAGACAAATTTTTCCAAAGATAAACCTTGGTTCTAGGAAGCATATGAAGATGTCAAATATTGTTTCAAGCAAAAGTAGCTAGAGTAGCAATTCTATGAAAAATTAAAGATAATATTTGTAAGTCGATTCAATTAATACCATACTATCCCTACTATCAACCCATTTCAGACAATCTTAAATAACACGACGTGAAGTTGGTTCAAGTTGAGAAATTAATAGTCTAATCAAAGAGTAAACATAATAAAAAAGAAGTTCTGATTACCATGAATATCAATAAGCTGATAGACAGTGAAAATTTTCAGAAACTGAAAACGTGGGGGTACCAAAATACACCACCAACTTTTTCTTAGGCAACCTGTATGGAATAAACTCAAATAAAATTACGAGAGTTCAACTTAATGAATCTCAATCAATGAATTATACGAAGAGCTTATATCTCTCTCTACACAATCAGAAAGTTGACAGAAAATATGTGAACCTGACTATGTGTAAGAGTACTTAGACGATCTAAAAAATCAATATCCAAGAATCAATCAAGTCGTATCTAACAAATAAGGATGGATGTATTTACTGAAAAGATGAGGGTACCCAAATACACCACAATCTTTTATTTATCCACCTATAAGTCCTCTACCGAAAGTGATTGTCTATGGACAGAGTCGAGACAATGCAACAAATTGGTTCACACTTCGTGTGAATCGTCTATGGATACAATATCGAGACAATACGACAACAAGATAACTTGTGTGATTGACTATGGATACAAGATCGGGACAATACAACAACGAAGTATGATACTTGATAATAGGTTCGGTCTTAACCAAACTCTATAGGATCACTATCAAGTATAACAGAGTTAAAGTTTATGTAATTTACTTTAAATTATATAAACAAATATAATTGCGGAGAATAAAAGTAAATCACACAACAAGATTTTGTTAGTCCATAATTGAATACTCTCAGAATTAAGCCGCTATACAAAATCTAAGCCAACTTCGTATAGTTGAGACCAAGCAACTACCCCTAGTTCACTTAGTTTCCTCAATATCCATGCGCTTCCGACTTCGATGATTGTACGCACTGGAACAATTCCTTTGGATCGTATTCCAAACAGTAAAGGAACAACAAATCTGTTTGGTAACAACTCTTTCGATTCTTTCAAGATAAAGATATCTCAAGTCATACGCAAAGTCTCTTCCATTTAATCGAATAAACTCATTTTCTTGGTTAGATCATTCTATCAAATAACTACCAAAGTAGTCAAGTTTAGATTCGCAATCAATCGATATAGATTCCAACAAGAAACTATAAAGTGATGCCGATCTCAGGAAACTAATCAATCGAATAAATTTGATTCTAGTTGGATACCAGCCGATCAAGGTTTGTGCACACCCAAAGATATGAGAACCAAATAATAAATCTTCTTTGTCTTCAAATCTTCTTTAATCTTCTATAAACACCTGCACAACACCACTTGAATCTCTTGTGATCAATCACACACTGAACGGAGTCTGTTAACAATGGATTATCACAAGATGTATTTAGATCTACAAATAGTTCTAAAGATCCTGTCGATACTTTGATCTAGTTTGAGTGAATATTATATCAGAAGACAAGATTCTCAAGAATAAACAAACTAGGTGCAATCAAAGTTTCAACAACCGTTAGTCAATCATATCAATCGAAAACTAATAACACTGCAATTATCTAGTTTCCCACCAACGGTACTCGTAGAGCTTTTTGATCCCACAGAAGTCTTTAAACGAGCGGTCGTAAGAGATTTCGCCTAATTAGTGTACTTTCCTCTCCGGATAGACGACTCCACCAGAAACAAAAAAAAGATGAAGTTTGGCTGTCTCTTAGAATTGGTTCACCTGTATTCCAAGATCACTATGTGATTGATCAAATATCAAATCACATACATGGGTTCAATCGGTTCTACCAGTCACTAGGATCGGTTATACCTTAATATGGAAATACTTGTGATCAGTCACACAAGTTACCAGGACCGGTTACATTAGTTGCCAGGATTGGTTACATCAATTACCAGGACCGGTTTCCATAAACTCATGATATTGCTTGTGATCGGTCACACCAGTTACCAGGATCGGTTACACCAATTACCAGGACCGGTTACACCAATTACAAGGATCGATTACACAAATTCTTTGTGATTTGTCACACCAATTACTAGGATCGGTCACACCAGTTACAAATATCGATCATACCATCTCATGGTGATTACTTAGGATCGGTTACACTAATTAACAAAAACTAGTCATACCAAATCATAATTCAGGGATTGTGATTAGTTATACCAAGATACATAACAAAGTTACGATCGGTTCTACCATCTCACACATATTGGTAATCCAAAGATATGCAATGAATAACCATACCAATAAGCCTAGAGAATTCTCTTTCGATTCAAAAAACAAGTTCATGAATTACTTCCTTTAAACAAATGCAAAACATTGTTTCCTATAATGAAATCTTCACCATAACCCATTCACATAATCAAAATAATATATACACGATTATGTCGATGTCATATCTACGAAATTCAAAAGATAAGCGTTATACTTCGTAGTCTAATTCCCTAATACTATGATCATAAAAATATGACCATGTTACATCACTAGAGTAATATATACACTATGTACAATATATACAGCTTCGCAGTTATGTTTTCAATATAGCACGACTTGAAAGATACGTTAGGAATGAAAGCAGTTCAAGTCAATATTACTAACCTCAAGAGGAAGGATGATTTTGTCGTTGTAGTTCGCTTATTCTTCACTTTCTTCAGGTCTTCGGAGTAATACTTGTATATCTCAACATTCCTAGACTTCCTAGTCTAACCTAAACGAAGTTGACTCTAGTATACAATTGTTTGTGGGTAAAAATTGTTTCTGCTGATTTTGGTAAATGTGGGTGTATGGATGACAAACTAATCTAAACCTTAAAAAAATGCACTGCACGGGAGTACTTTAGATTCGAGAGATCAATCTGTACAATCCTGGGCTAAACCAAGAAATAGTCGTTCCAGTCTTGCTTCAGTCACAAAGTGAAGGAGAAGGGTTGGTCTTAGGGAGCGAAGCAAAGAAGGTGTTGAGATCAGAATGGTTAACTCTGAAGGTGTAGCTATTTTATGACTTGTATCAGAATTTGGAACTGGCTTGCGGAATGTAAGCTATCAATTCTTTGGTGTTTTCTGGATACTGTGTTGTTGTTAACCATAACTGCTGTCGTTTGGTTGAAATAGGTAGAACCTATTTATACAAGTCATATTGAACGCACCCTGATCTCGTAGAAAGTGAGAATGATTGAGTGATGGAGAAGTGGGGTCGTGTGTAAATGCTAGAAACAACGTTCGCAGTATGAAGGAGATGGGTTAGTTTACACCCACTACTTCTTGCCGCCACTAACTGCCCTGCTTTCTGACACTTTCTTATAATGGGTGTGTTGCACGCCGCACGCTGTAAACCACCAGACCAATACCCTGATGAGTATCCCCAAGTTTGTGACATGTTTGATGTCTCGAGTGTTTTCATGGAAAACGTGTAACAGATTGCTATGTGTGGCAAGTCAAAGTCAAGAGACTTGCCGCAGGAGAATAACATGTGGCGTTATTAGGCTTGTCTTGGCTGGTCACCTAAGACTTGCCACAGGCCTGTCAATTTTGTAGCGAATTTGGACGGTTGAGATTGTAACTCATGAGAAAAGGTGTCCATTGATTATAGCCACATTCTGTTGGCGCCCAAGAATAACACAGTGGCGTCATTGGTGTTAGACCCAAATATGGTTGGCAACATTAGTTCTAGTTACCAGATCAATACCAACGCTCTGGGTAGAACTAACTGGCTTGGTTGGTGCAACAACTTTACCTAAATTAGGGTTTGGCATGCCGAAACCCTAATTAGTGCGTGTGGCATGTGGCCGCGGCACGGTGATGTTTTTGTGCAAACGGCTCCATAGTCACGTCAAAGGAATTATAGTAAGGCCATAATGTGGAAACGACCACAGGAGCAAGGGTTGCTATGAGTGGATATGATATGGCTCCATTCCTAGGGTTTCTTGGGTCCCACATGGCTCGTGGCATGTTGTTGAGCCACAACTGGAAATTAGGGTTTTGGTTAATGCGACTAAAGCAGAGTCGTGCTTATGACTAGAAAACCCTAATTTAAGCACATCATGGAATTGGCCACGAACAAGAGGAAGGTTAGCATGTAGGCGCGCTATTTACGACACGTAGGCATGTTTTGGCATGCTGCCACAAAGTGGCACATTTGGCGCGGTGGAGTGGCATGTTCGCATGTCTTTCAGCTCATTGGTGCAACATGACACATTTGGCATGTTGGCGCGGTTTTTGGAAAATCAATGGCTTTGTGACCATTTGGCACAGTTTGCCTCTTTTAACACTGCGACAAGTTTGGAGCAACCTGATTGGTTAATATAAGAGAGGCCGGCCAAGCATGGGCGTGGCCACACTTCTAGCGTGCATGTGGCAGGTTTAAAGTGACCTGATTGGTAGATGGGGAACAGGGCCGGCAAGTATGGGCCCAACCACAACTCATGTGCGTGTGGCAGGTTTAAAGCGACCTGATTGGTCGATGGAAAGAGGTCCGACAAGCACTATGGGAGCGACCTCATCCCAAATGCATGTGGCGCATTTAGAGTGACCTGATTGGTCGATGGAAAGAGGGTCGACAAGCACTATGGACGCGACCTCATTCCAAATGTGTATGACGCATTTAGAGCGACCTGATTGGTCGATGGAAAGAGGGTCGGCCATCACTATGGACGCGACCTCATCCCAAATGCATGTGGCGCATTTAGAGCGACCTGATTGGTCGATGGAAAGAGGGACGGCAAGCACTATGGGCGTGGCCTCATCCCAAATGCGTGTGGCTCATTTAGAGTGACCTGATTGGTCGATGGAAAGAGGGTCGGCAAGCACTATGGGCGCGGCCTCATTCCAAATGCGTGTAGCGTATTTAAATCGACCTGATTGGTCGATGGGAAATAGGGGCCGGTCATGCAACATGGGGTGTGGCCACTTGCAAGTGCCTCCGGCTAGCTTGTGGCATGGCCACACCTCCCTTTGTTGTTTCTCCTATCCCGCGTCTCCTTTTATTCCTTGTTTTCTGATTTTGGGTAGGATTTTGCACCTACTAATCCATGGCGGATTAATTGCCTAGTTCGTCTAAGCTTAATTTCGACTGTCGGAGTCTAATATACTTCCCAGAGCGCAAAACCCTAATTTTTGCAAATTAGTTAGGGTAATATATGAATCTTGTGAATTATCACAAAATTGATTGAATTCTATGTGTTGACACAGTGTTCTTTTAAGTTATTTCCAGAGAGCAGTATGCTTTCCGATTGAGTACTTTTATGCAAGGACCTTAACCTTGATACTTGGAAATTCGTGCTACTCTGGTGCGAGTGAACACAAATTGTCATGCCATATCAATATTAAGGGTTTAGCTGGGGAACATAGCACAGAAAGCATTCAAAGAAACTTATATTAATTGAATAATATAGGCAGGGTGCCGAAATTTACAGAATATCTGGGATTGTTTCTACATGCACCATTCTGGATAAATTTCATGAGAAAATATTGAGTTGCTCAATAAATGCGCCAGTGGAGAGGTTGAACACTCATCACTTTTACATGGCTTCGTTTCTTTGCAGAGTGACGACATATCAAATGCGAGATTTTTTCAATTTTAACCCTGAACTAAAAACCACCATCAACAACAATCAAGCGACTTTAGATGAGTTTTGGAATCACCAAACTTGAGATACCAACGCTTGGCAAGTTCAACCGAGCAATGCTCTGAGATCTACTTTGATTGATTTACGTATAACATGTGATATTTCAATTATAAAAGTAAACAATATAATGCGGAAAAGAAATAACACAAAATACCAGAAATTTTGTTAACGAGGAACCTTCAAATGCAGAAAAACCTTGGGACCTAGTTCAGACTTGAACACCAAACTGTATTAAACCGCCACAGACACTAGCCTACTACCAATTTACTTCAGATAGGAATGTAGTTGAGACCAAATTAAACCCTCGCAACAATTCAGTTACATTCGCGCTCCTTACGCCTCTTAAAGCCCAGCAGGTATCTACGAAAATGATTATCTTATCTAACGCCCTTTACAGTCTAAGAGTTGCTTCAACTCAATTGAAGACTTTAAACCAATCTGCCTCCCATAGATAAGCATATATGTGATTTCATTTATGATCAATGAATCAAGGTGAGACTGGAAACCGATAGCAATAGACAAAGTCTAGCTAACCTCAAAATCCGGACTTATGCTTCCCCAACAACAGCCTAGATTATTACTCACCTCACAAGTATTAAACTTGTGGAATCACAAAGTCTAAGACGAAGAGAGCTTTGCGATTTCTATCTATCTTGTTCGAGTGAGCAATTCAACAATCAAACAAGATCAGGATACACGAACTATCAAGATAAAGATAGTTGGACCTGGCTTCATGAATCCCTAGGTGAAGTCTTTTTTAGTCGCTAAACCCTAGAAGGGTTTGAGGGAGGACGACTCTAGTTTACAACTAGGACACACAAAGAATAGTGTCTGGGATTCGAAAATCCTAGTTGTTGAGGTTCTCCCTTATATAGACTTTCAAAGTATAGGTTGCTTTAGGTTTAAGCTAAGATAGCTTTGGAACCAAGCAATCAATATCCGCCGTTAGATGAATCTTTGCAGTGAGATTAACATAACAAGATATACACTCTGGTTAGGATGAACCGTAACCGAACCGTGTATAAAGATGTTGTTCATGGACGGTTAGCCAAGACTAGCCGATTGAACCATAAGCTTAATCATTTTCATATAACACTTAAGACTTTGAGTTTGAGTCATAACCATAGGTTATAATGTGATCAATCATGCCTATATAGTGTTTTTATAGATTTATTCAAATACCAATTATCTCACAGAAATAATTTTTGTGCATCTGAAAATATTTGACAGGTCAAGTACGTGTACTCTACCTTATTTGTGAGTATTTTTTTCATGGTACATGTACCGGGTATGTGTACCCTTAAGACAAAAACGAGTTCACAAACTTATAGATTTTTTCCGGTTTGCGTACCGGTTATGTATACCACTCTGGTTTAAAAACCAACAGTTCCTTTACTGTATGCATACTGGTATGGGTAACATTCCTGGTTCACAAGAAATATACTTTTTATGGTATGGATACCGGGTATGCGTACAAAAAAGTTATTTTCGACATACCTACTCCGGTACGTGTAGTGAGTACATGTACTACGCTTCCGCACCTATAACAGTTTTCTCCGGTATGTGAACTGGTATGCATACTGTCATGTATCATGATTTACATTAGTTCTATATTTCTCTCTAAATCAATTCGAAACATTCCAAAATAACATTAATGACACATATCACTGTTCCAAGATATTTTCGAATGATAATCTTGAATCACGATTTGGATTATGAATAATAAATTTTTCTTAACCGAAATTCATCAAGTATGAACAAATGTTCATTAAGCTTAGTCATATATATTTCGAGAACTAATTACCAAGATAAACTTGACTCGAAATTCTTAATATGCTTGCAATATTCTAGTTAGTCATGCGACAACTGTTAGAGCATTGCTCGTTCGAACTCAAAAATGTTGTTATCTTAAGCTTGTTGTCAAATTTATTTGTCAAAACTATATCTTGATTTCTATCTACAATTAGTTAAGTCTCGGACTAGGATAGAAATGTGGTTGAGAAACAAAGGATTACAGCAGTCATCATTGCGTTCTACCGTTTGAAGGCGAAGATCAACCGAAGCTTTTGGAGAACTTCATCAACAAAAGGTAAGTGAAGATTGAGCCAGCTATATCTCAAGTTATATTCACTTTCTATCATTTTGAGATGATGTCACATATAATTAATTAGACTAGTATGCATAAACAAGAATTTCGAGTCAAGTTTATCTTGATAATTTCTCAAAATATAATGGCTAAGTTTAATGAACATTTGTTCATACTTGATGAATTACGGTTTAGAATAATTTATTATTCGGAATCAAAATTGTGATCAAGTTTATCATTGAGAAAGAGCCTGGAACAGTGATATGTGTCATTAATTGATGTTATTCAGGAATGTTTCGATTTGATTTAGAGAAATACAGAACTACTATTGATTCGATACAAGACAGTGGTATCAGTTTTACTGGGAAACTGTTATAAGTCTGAACCTGTATTACGTGTATTCGTACAAGTAGCGTAGTAGCTATACAAATATCATCTTATAGATTAGTAGTAAACATATTATTATGTATATCAAATTGAAAATCTGTGTGACTCGAACCGGATAGGTGTGCATACTCGTATCCAAACCGGTACGTAAGCTTAAACAGTTATGTGTTCTAGAACTCAGTCGCTTTTCCAAACCGGTAAGCAAACCGATTCATTTCTTTGAACTCCGCAACCGCTACAGTCTTTGAGTTTCCAAACCGGTACGCAAACCTTAAAAGTTCTGTAAACTCCGGAACTTAGGTTCGGTGGAAAGTTTTCAAACTGGTATGCAAACCTAAAAAATTCTGTGAACTCCGGAACTCGGTTTTGATATAAAGTTTCCAAACCGGTTTGCGAACTTTGATTGAACCGACTGACGAACTACTATGTATTTGTATTCATATATCTACTAATCATGTCGATTATACTTTCAAGTGTGTTTAAATTATTTATTCGAGATAATTAACATTTGATTAATTCTCTAAAAAAATACTTGACTTTAATGATCACATGTCTGTGACTCAGAGTTAATGTCTTGTGCGTTCATGAAAATGAAGATTAACCTTTTAAGTTCAAACCGGCTAGTTTCGGCTAACCATGTTGAACATAGTCTTTGTACACGGTTCGGTTACGGTCTCACATAACTAGAGTGTATATCTTGTTTATGTAAATCATATTCAAAGTTTCATATAACGATGAATATTGATTGCTTGGTTCTAAAGCTATCTCAGCTTAAACCTAAAGAAACCTATACTTTGATTGTCTATAAAAGGGGAACATCAAGCAACTGGGATCTTTGAATCCTGACACTACATTTTGGTGTGTCTTAGTTGTATCTAGAGTCGTCCTCTCCAGAAACCCTTTTAGGGTTTTACGACTATAAAGACTTCATTGGGATTCGTGAAGCCAGGTCCAGTTATCTTTCCTTGATAACTCGAGTATCCTGATCTTGATTATTTGTAGAGTTCACTCAAATGATCAAGATAGATAGTGATCATCAAATTTCTCTTCATCTCAGACTTTGTTGATTCCATAAGTTTTATACTTGTGAGGTGAATAATAATCTAGGTTGCACTGCGGGTTGTGTAAGTCCGGATTTTGAGGATAGCTAGATTCATGTCAAATTTCTATCGATTGTCATCACCTTAATCATTTGTTTGATTTTGATTATATGTTCGATCGTAATCAGGAAACCAATTATATAGGCTTAATCTTTAGGAGACAGATTTGGTTTAAAGTCTTCAAATGAGTTGAAGCAACTATTAGTTGGTGTGACGTCATCTAAGGGAATCAATTGTGCAGAGTCCTGCTGGGATTCAAGAGGAGTAAGGAGCGCGAATGTACGTTAATCAGTGAGATACCTTTTAGGGGTCAACTACATTTCAGTGAGAAGTTAATTGGTAGTAGGCAAGTGTCTGTAGCGGCTTAATACAGTTTGGTGTTCAATATGGATTAGGCCCGGGGTTTTTCTGCATTTGCGGTTTCCTCGTTAATAAAACTTCTGGTATTTGTGTTATTTTTTTCCAGCATTATATTGTTTATCATAGGTTGTGCGTTGATCAATCATAATAGAGAATCTGACCTAATTTGTTGGATACGACTTGATTGATTCTTGGATATTGGTCTTTGGTACCGTCCAAGTCATCTCTTTGTGATTAGGTACAGATCTACGCAAATCCATTCAGTTCTGTGAACTGCGGAACCGGTACAGTCTTTGAGTTTCCAAAACGGTACGCAAACTTTAAACGTGCTGTGAAATTCGGAACTTAGGTTTGGTGGAAAGCTTGCAAACTGGTACGCAAACCTAAAAAGTTCTGAGAGCTCCGGAACTCGGTTTTGGTATAAATTTTCCAAACCAGTTTGCGAACTGTGACTGAACCGACTCACAAACTAGTATGTATTTGTATTCGTACATCTAGTAATCATGTCGATTATACTTTCTAGTGTGTTTAAATTATTTCTTCGTTATAATTAACATTTGATTAATTTTGTATAAACACTAGACTTAAATGATCACATGTTTGTGACTCGGAGTTAATGTCTTGTGTGTTCATGAAAATGAAGATTAACCTTTTAAGTTCAAACCGGCTAGTTTCAGCTAACTTGTTGAACGTTAGTATTTGTACACGGTTCGGTTACGGTTTCACCTAACCAAAGTGTATATCTTTTTTATGTAAATCATATTCAAAGTTTCATCTAACGGTGAATATTGATTGCTTGGTTCCAAAGCTATCTTAGCTTACACCAAAAGCAACATATGATTTGAATGTCTATAAAAGGGGAACTGCAAGCAATTGGGATCTTTGAATCCTAACACTATTTTTTGTTGTGTCCTAGTTCTATCTAGAGTCGTCCTCTCCAGAAACCCTTTTAGGGTTTTGCGATTATAAAGATTTCATTGGGATTCGCGAAGCCAGGTCCAGTTATCTTTCCTCGATAACTCGAGTATCCTGATCTTGATTGTTTGTAGAGTTTACTCCAATTATCAAGATAAATAGTGGTCATCAAAGTTCTCATCGTCTCAGACTTTGTTGATTCCATAAGTTTTATATTGTGGAGGTGAATAATAATCTAGGCTACACTTCGGGTTGTATAAGTCCGGATTTTGAGGATAAATATACTTCTGTCAAATTACTATCGATTTCCTGAAAATGCGGGGGTCTAATAACCTCACCCAATATTTCGGTTAGCAATCTGTATGGACTAACTCTAATATACCTTTAAGAGAATCAACTAGACAGTCATACTCAATCTTAATAAAAAGTATATCAAGGAGTTAATATCTCGATCTCCTGATTTAATCTATACTCAAGCAAATAGAAATCTGCGAGTCTTTATTAAATACAAGAGATATAAACTTGGATGGTACCAAAGACCAATATCCAAGGATCAATCAATTTCCAATCAACAACCAAAGGTTGGATTTCACAATTGATCGATACAACGCACAACCTGTGATATTTCAATTATATAACAAAATATAATGCGGAATAGAAATAACACAGACACCAGAAGTTTTGTTAACGAGAAAACCGCAAATGTAGAAAACCCTGGGACCTAGTCCAGATTGAACACCACACTGTATTAAGTCACTACAGACACTAGCCTACTACAAACTAACTTCGGTCTGGACTGTAGTTGAACCCCAATCAATCTCACACTGGTTCAAGATACAATTTCGCTCCTTACGCCTATGATCCAACAGGATGCTACGCACTTGATTCCCTTAGCTGATCTCACCCACAACCAAGAGTTGCTACGACCCAAAATCGAAGACTTGAATAAACAAATTTGTATCACACAGAAAAGTCTATGGTAATAGATAAATATGTCTCCCACAGATAAACCTATGAGATTTGTTCCGTCTTTTGAAAAAATCAAGGTGAACATGAATTAATCGATAACCCAGACTTATATTCCCGAGGAACAACCTAAAATTATCAATCACCTCACAATAATCTTAATCGTATAATAACGAAACAAGATATTGCGGAATCACAAACGATGAGACGAAGATGTTTGTGATTTCTTTTTATCTTTCCCTATCGGAGATATAATCTCAAGTCAATATTTCAATTGAACTCGTACGATAGAAAATGACAAGACCAAATCGCTCAACTACAAGAGAAGTAGTTTCGTTTGGCTTCCCAATCCCAATGAAGTCTTTAAGTCGTTAACCTACAGGGTCTCGAGAAGAAACCTAAGGTTAAAGGAGAATCGACTCTAGCTAAACCAACTAGTATCACATAGGAGGTGTGGGGATTAGTTTTTCCAGTTGCTAGAGTTCTCCTTTATATAGTTTTCAAATCAGGTTTGCAATCAATGTTAGCTTAGTAAATAAGCATTCAATATTCACTGTTAGATGAAAAACTGATTAGATACAAGCTATTATCTTTCAACCGTTAGATCGAAACTTAGCTTGTCATGAAGAAATGAAATGTATTTCATTTAGGTTTGAGTAACCGTACCTGATTAGAATTCATTTGAATCAATTCATAAACTGTATAGCCACAATTTGAAAAGATTGCATTCCTTATAATTTATTGTTTAAATTCATGAACTACCGATTTGAGAAAATAACCAGCTTGGGTACGCGTAATTTAGCAACCAGATTGAGTTGGATTTGGTTTCCAAACTCAACAGCTGTTTTCGGGTAGAAAAGTTCCGCCAGTACGTACGCGTTCCTCCAGTAAACTACAAACTCAGCAGAATTTTCCGGGAGGAAAAGTTCGGCCAGTACGCGTACCCTACCTGTCTCCTTTACCAATTCCGTATGCACACATATGCACACACTTGGTTTCATGTACATGGATTTATACACTAATGTGCGAAAACACTATATATGCTTATATCCATAGATGGTTACATAATCTCAACTCTAAATTCCAATCATTGAAACATTCTTCTATAATGTTATAATAGTCGTTATTCACAACTATCGTCATCAAAGCAATTTTCAAGAGATTGAAACATCATCATGACTTTCTCACGGGTGAAGATGAAAATGGTTAAAGCGAAAGCGTACCAACACATATTTTGAGAAATAGGTACGCGAGATAAACTCGGCTCGAAATAGCAAATGCGTATGTATGAAAACTATCATACTTATACGACTTTTTTCTCAAGAGTAGGAGATAAAGTAGATAAACTTTTGAGTGATAGATAAGTTCAAGTATCCACATACCTTTTAGTCATATGAAGTTCCACTGGTTCCTTGAGTAGTTCTTCGTCTTCGTAACATGATCGTCGTGGAGTCTGGAGCTCAACTACACTTAACAATCCTATTCCGAGACTTAGCTATAAGTAGACTAGAAATCAAGACATATAGTTTTGACAACTAAATTTGACAAACAAGTTTGAGATAGCAACCCTTGCGAGTTCGTCCGAGCAATGCTCTAACAATCTCCCCCTTTGTCAATTTTAGTGACAAAACTATCAATACATATGGATTACAAAATAAATAAAACTTTGTAGATTCTCGTCCACATGCTTGATCTCCATGGTGCTTCAACATTACTTGAAAACTTCGTGTTTTCCAAGTACTCCCATGATTCCATAGATGTTCAGTTCAACATCATAGTTGTTGAAGATCTGTAGCCATAAAAATGAGAAAACAAAAGCTCTCGATCATTCTTATACAGTGTCATAGTATTATTACACAATATCAAAGTTCAATTGTATCACAACTTCGAAAATAATACTATGGTGATATGTATCACTCCCCCTTAGTCAATACTTTCATCTCAACATGAAAACCACTCCCCCTTACATAATGATCCGAAAACCATATGTATTTGTAGTGTGAACTACACATTAATTCTCCCCCTTTTTGTCAATAAAATTGGCAAAGGTACGAAAACGGAATCCTAATGAAATTTTCACGGAGATGCTTCAAGACCAAAGAAAAATACATATCAACTTTGTTTAGATGCAATCATATAGCCCAAGCTAAATGCATTGATCAAGGAGTTTATAAAGATACAAGATAACTCCTAAGATATTCCACAGCCGCACTCCCCACAAAGATATGGAAATTAAGCGCAAGTTCAAAAGAACTCTCCCTCATTTGATGTCATTCCCGAAAAAACAACAAGAGCGACCTTACTTTCACAAGAAAAGAAGGATTTAAAGAAAACACTAAGATACTTAGAGGATACATCTACTAGAAACAAAGTGTGAAAAATATCCTTATACCTCAAGAAGTTCTAAACTCAATTTCCCAACATATAGAGATAAGAGCAAGAGTTATGGACGACTAGTGAACCAGAACGACACTAATAGACTGCCGTAAGTGTTGAAACGTAGCAATATCTAATGGTTTGGTGAGAATATCAGCCAATTGTTGTTATGAGGGCACAAATTCCATATTAATGATACAATTCTCATAAAGATCTCGAATAACATTATGTCAATGTTCTTAGTACTTGAGTGCTCAATTGGATTTTCTGTTATGCGAATTACACTGGTGTTGTCGCATAAGATTTTCATTATTCCAGTGTTGATTCCATAATCAGCAAGCATTTGTTTCATCCGTAGAAGCTGAGTACAACATGAGCCTGCAACGATGTATTTTGCTTCATATGTTGAGAGGGATTGTGAATTTTGTTTCTTGTTATGCCAAGCTACAAGATTCAGTCCTACATAGTAGAAACCCCCTGATGTACTTTTTCTATCCTCCACACATCCTGCCCAATCTGCATCTGAATAGGCAGTAAGATCAGTGTTAGTATCAAAACTGTAAGAGAGACCATACCCTGCAGTGTGATTAATGTAGCGTATAATCCTTTTTGCAGCTGCAAGATGAGATTCCTTTAGATTTGCCTAAACCTAGCACAAACAACCAACACTAAAAGAAATATCAGTTCGAGTAGCTGTAAGATATAAAAGGCTTCAAATGATAGATCTATAAAGTTTTTGATCTACATTTACACCTTTATCATCTCGATGCAATTTACCAGTGGTAGGCATAGGAGTTAGTTTAGGGGTAGACTTATCAAGGCCAAATCTTGAGACAAGATCCTTAGCGTATTTCTCTTGGGATAAGTAAATTCCATCCCTGTGTTGTTGAATTTGTAAACCCAAAAAGAATTTTAATTCACCAACATTGCTCATGTGAATACCAATATTCCACGGAGCACGTGTAACGATCTTAGTGGTCGCGTATAGGATAACTGTGTAGCCCTTGCTATACAGGGAAACCTGAGTAGCAGAGGATACCTTCGCAGATCTACTTTATTTCATCCCAAGAAGGGATACCTCGACGGCCTAGATGAATAAAGTAAAGCCTAGTCTAGAGAGAGGCATCTTGCAAAGGGACAGAGGTAGATGACACATCTAATCAGCATTAAATGTACAAATCTCTTATCTACACGCATAACCAAATCATGTGGAGAGAGATGATGTGGCAGAACATGAATGGAAAATGATAGCGGTGAACAAAGGTACAATTTGTACTGAGGCTGGGAAGTTTCCGAAGGAACGTGGGTCAGCTGAGGTGGCAGAGTACGACTGGAGAAAGCGCGCGGTGAATGAAGGTACCATTTGTACGGAAGGTATATCAGGGAACGATGGATCCAAATATAGCAAAGATATACCTGGAGCAGAAGGGGCTATAAATACCAAGCTTCACCAACAAACCAAGGGAATTCAATACCTAGGAGAAGAAGATCTAGTCTTAAGCTTATACCTCTTTAATGTTTAGAACTTAAGTATTTACTTCAACTTGAGTTCTCTCTATTACTTTGGGAAGCATTTAAGATCTTTGTAACCACTACAACTTAATACAAAAAAATCACTCATTACCCCAAGGATGTAGACAAAAGTCGAACCACGTAATCTCTTGTGTCTCATGATAACTTAGTACCATTTACATTATATTTGTGTTCTTTGTTATTATCGTGATCTTAAATATCTTTTATTACTTAACATTATCAGTTCGACAGAGGTATCATTGTATGGGCTGTCGTAGGCACAACAAATTAATAAATATATTTCCCACTAATCAACTGGTAATATAGCGGCAGTAAGAGATCGTTTCCACATAGAGCTGTGTAGTTGATATCTTATTTGATCAACAAGATAATGTAAATAACAAAGGGGAGTTTTGGTTGTAAGATAATTAAAGAAACAATAAGAAGAAAGGGATGATTAACGAATTCTTCGGCGTTACCAAGAAATAACTGGATTAATATACTTATCTATCTCTCGTTAGAACCATTCATCACCAACCGTAGAATAGCAGGTACACTTAGCTATCCCCAAAACTCCTTGTATCACTGAATAACAGGTACGCTTAGTCACCGGATTCTATCCAACTGAGCCGCCTTGAGGTACGTTTACAAGGTGTAACTCAATGAACGCTTTAGGGTTTGTGAATTTAGGTTTGATTCCAGCAGTTAAACTCAGTACGCTCGGTTCACTTACTAGTGTTGTTTCCACACACGATTGCTTTACAGAATCCCTCTGCAAGGTCTCATGTTTTCTACTTATGTAGGAGACGCACGACAATGATGATGATTAAAACCTCAAATAGACTTGTATTATTAATAAAGCTTCACGCTTAGAACATTGAATTCATCCTTAATCAACAAAGGATTTAGCTACTCATATTACAAAGAAGATGAATAATGGTGGTTTCCCCCTAAAGGGGTAAACCCTAGATTTTGATGTAGAAATTGTGATATGAGATTATATATTATATTTTTACATAACCTAATACCTTTTTATAGGTTTACATTGCTTGGTCTCCAAGTATTTAGTTAGGTTTGGGAACCCGACCCGAAAATATGACATAACGACTCCAAACGTGCCCTTAGGCCTTCCAAGGTGTGAATACACGTTTCCCCTTTTCTAAGTTCGCGTACCCAGTCCGCAAAATTCAAATTCCAGCATATGGTTTCGGAAATAAGTCTGTGAACCCCGTCCGCAAACCCAGTTCGCGGACTTCATTGTCTTCGGTATTCAATGGAAACTGTTTTGGCCACAACTTCTTCATCCGAACTCGGAATGACCTCATTATTTTTGCATTATTTTTATCTTTAAATTATCTTTAAGATGATGATGAGAAATACTTAATTTGAATGAGTTAAGATAGGTCTTTGGCCTGTGTCTTGATTATGAGCGTTTTGCTCCTTTTCGTCGCACTTCTTCTACTTGTCTTGGACTTGGGCACTTGGGCACTTGAATACTTGGAATACTTCTCTTACTAGCTCTTTTAATAACTTTGTAGCTCCTTTGTGGATGGTTCACCTATTAGAGACAAATAAGAGAAAACAAGAGTAATAATACCAAAATATGCAAGAATAATAGCTAAAGCAAGTATGGAACGGACACTAAAATCATATGAATTATGCATTTATCAAATTCCCCCACACTTATATTTTTCTAGTCCTCGAGCAAACTAATACTAAATACAACAACTCCATGTCGTGAGGATACGGTTACTCTTAGCATGAATAACAGGCCTTTAAACCCCTAGGTATCCCTAGTGGACGAGTTATAGTCTCGTGAGGGCTTACAAGAGGTACACCCACAAAACCTACTCCAATTTATCGCCTTGTAAGAACCACTAAGGATAGACACAAAGAAAAAAGCCAAATAATTAGCTTGCATATGTTCTTTAGCTGCAAACAACTCACATACATTAAAATCCCACACATAAGCAATTACTTACGTATGTCATTCAACCTGATTGCAAGACTTTTCTAAGATAGTCACCGTACTTGTTGCAACGTTTGTCACAACACTCGCATACTGAAATCACATGGATAGATAAGAAAATGGAAGTAGAGAAGTGAAGTGTGCAAATGTTGATTTAAGTGAAAGATGTTACCCACAATACTTGTATGAATGTCGTCAAAGGATGTATATTTATAGCGCACTAGTTGAGAGAAGCACCCATTTAACTCGACCACATGATTAGATACTCTAAGCGCATGTTCCTTTTCAACAAGTATGTGATAGTTGCCTTGGATCCTGCACTCCACGCTTTCTTAGGCGACGGAGACAGGGACAATGTTTCACACATACTGTTACCCAAGTGTCAAGAACCTCATCAATAGTCTTTTGACTTGCTATATAATGATGATATGGTTTTTGTTTTCATCGACTATGATTATCCGCGATTCCGGACCTATTATTTATTAGTGTCGATAAAAGAAGAGGAGCCTTATATAATGTTTTTTTTTCGGATCACTCTTTATGATTGTTATACAATTGTCTATGGGGCTTTCAAATACTCAACCAATGATTACCTTGTTACAACATCCACGGTAGTATCAGGATCCCACCAAATCACTTTAGAGAAACATATAACTGCATAAATAAAAAGAAATTGATTCAATAATGATTAATTGCGAGGATGACTCTTTCAAACGACTACCATAATTTAGTCTCGCATTCAATTATGAACGTATATATTTAAGGATTGAAATAAATGGAACTTAATCTATAGCCGTAAGAACTGTTTCAACCTTAAAGAGGTGTAGAGTGTCATCCTAAATAGCTCATAATTAACTCCAAAAGATGAAGTCTCAAGGATGCATGAAATAAAAGAGTATTATTATGTGTATATGCAAATAGTAGATACTAAATGCTCCCCCACACTTAAACTCAACATTGTCCTCAATGTTCAAAACCGAAAATTCTGAAATCTGACGTAACAACAAATTAAACTCGAAAAATGTACCAATGGGTAGGGAACTAAGAAAAACATCCTAAACAAAAGTTGTTAGCTTACGTCTTTTCTATAACATGTCAAAATGGCACAGTGTTTCGAAAAATGGTCTGACTTTTATGGCCTCCGGACTGACTGACATGCAATCTGAAAAAGTTCTGGAAAAATACCGAAACGCAAATGTCCAGGCCTATCGCTTCAACTTAATGATAGACACATTTTTGTGTCTACTTTTTCCTCAATGTTTGTATTGTTGGAACTTTATTTTTTTACTAATATTGTGTTTTTATGTATTTTTAGGAAATAAACATTTTTGGAAAATTCGGCTCGAAAAGTTAATTTTGGCACCCGGAGGACAAGTGTTATTCGGACTCTCACTTTTGTATAATGGGTAACCTAATTACTAAGGGGCACCCCCAGGTCACCCCCAAGGCATCTGCTATTCGCACCCCAGTTCAGGATAGGGGGAATATCATCTTCAACCTTTTTGAATTTCAAATTTTGGAGGGAAAAATGGTAACAAAATTAGGGTTGAAGATTTGAAGGTGTTCCAGTGAGATTCTATCGCTGAAATTAAATGGGTTTGTTCCTTGGGCCTAGATAGAGCTGGTATGGGTTGGATTCGGTCAAAATTGGTTCGATAACCGGTGGGAATCAAATCAAGGAAAATATTCTAAAATAGGAAAAATATTATATTCTTGGAATTCTTGGATGGAAGAGACGTGCATGGGTTGATTCTATTGGATGGAAACAATCCCTACAGCTCAGGGATGACGCGTGAGAAGAGATAAAACAGGGAACAATCCGTAACAAATCAGAGAATTAAAGAAAAAATATTTCGGAATATTTTCTTTAATGGCCGAATATTTTTGGAATTATTACGAGGATTTGAGTGACCTGTTGTGTATAAATAGGTCCCTAATGTCGAGAAGGAGGGGCTGGGAAGTTTAGGGAGAGTTTGGAAGAGAATAGAGACGTAAAATCGAAGAACTAGGCGCTGTGAAGAAGAAGTTCCTGCTGCTGCCGGAACTGAAGAACACGAAGAACATTGGACGAGGCAGGAAAGTCGTTAAAAACTGTCGCTTTATTGCGACACTTTTCCACTCCTTTCCGCGACTGAGTCATTGTACCAACAACACTATCTCTGTGTCGTTGATTCTGGACGCCTTCTGTGGGTCGCAAAATCCTGTTTTATACTATTTACTTCTCTTTCTCTTCATTGTAAAACACTTTTGAGCATCAATGAAATCTTTTGAGAGGTTTTTCATCATGAGTAGCTAAACCCAATCCCAGGGGTGACAGAGGAAGCCATTCTCACAATAATTATGTGGTAATCTCTATTTTATTAATTTATGCAATATTTTTATATGATTAATTGCATTGATAAAAATTGATTTAAATGGTTTTTATTAATCAACTTTGTTTTCCCTTGATAATGCATGCTTAGTTTTAGACTCTTGATGCATTATACTTGTGATTAACAGTTGATATTTTGGAAAATATGCTTTTGGCAATATTTAGAATCAACCCAATTATTTAAATTGCATAATAAAAAATATTAGATCACATAAGTTTTGATTGAACGGTGGAATCTTAACCCCTATTTCTCCCTAAAATTTTACATCACTTTGCTATTTTCCTAAATTCTATTTAAATCTAGAAATTTTGTTACCTCCACAAATCTGAAAAGAACCCACTTTTACCACTATCTATACAACCATTTGAAAAAACATCAAATTTTTGGCGCCGCCGACGCGGATTTGTGCTTAGGTAGAATTTTTAGGTTTTTATTATTTTCATTTGTTCCTCTTTACGTTTCTTTGTTTGTGTCTTTGATTTGCAGGTTTGAAGATTGGACACTAAGGACTTGGAACAAAGCTCAAAGCTAAAAGAAAAGAAAAAAAAGAAGACAAATAATTTTTTTTTTTAAGATTTAGTTTTATTATTTTTTTTAATATTTAATTTTTTTTTATAATTGTATTAGGAAATTTTTGTAATATTTTTCACTTTACTTTGGACTTGGACTGTGACGTTGGACATTTTTAAGTTATTTTTACCCTACGGAAGGGTACTCTAAATACAAACTGTGTGCAGGGAAGGACGACGATTACGATATCGTCTCGGCCCCTCGGTTCATACACGACATAGGAGTCGTGGCCCGAGTCGACTTCAGCGGTTCTTCGCCCGTCTGGTACGGGAGGTAAGCTTTCGAAACACCCGCGAATCCCCTGTCAGCGGGTTTACTGTATTCATTAAGGTGATTCATTGATTGAGGACGAATTTGGACTGTTTTTAAATTCCTAGTAAAGGGCAAGGCCTGGACAATACAAGATAAGGGTTCGGATTTCATCACCGTTCTCTTCTTGCTCGCCTTAGGAAAACGAAACCAAACGCGAAGCTAAGCCTAAAATTTTGAATAGAACGAGACCTATAGGGTAACGAGCTTAATAGGACAGTCATTCGAAAAATATTGGTTACTCTTTTGAGCATACTTCGAAGTTCAGGATGATTTCTGTGAGTTGAATGCGTGACTGCGCCGCCTTGAATGCCGGTGAGGCCTTGGGTATCAAAGCTCCACTGAGCTTCCCTCACCTCTATTCAACTCACTTTGACTCGTACTGATTCCAGAGAATTTGCTCAGATTGTAACGAATTCCTTTTCGAAGGATTAGAAGCTGGTCTAGAAACAATCTAAGTGGAGCCATCATGCTTTTTGTTTGCTAGAAATTTTTAGGTTTGATTTGGTGGAGTCGGCCTGCTGTGTGTTTGTTTAGAACCTCCCTTCCTTAGGATTTTTGTTTGTGTATGCCAAGAGCGCTCGATTCCTTTACAGAGCGTGCTTGGAAAAGAGATAATTTTGGCAGTTTGATTAGTGACGAGCCTAAAAGATATTCTTGTGGAAGTGGGGAGCTCGAAGACTCTTCTTTTGAGAGCCCCGTTTTTGGAAACTTCAGTTTTGAGAACCTATCTCTTCGTGAGGAAAGTACCCCTAGTACTTCTGTTGTGCCACTGATGGCAACTTTGAAAGATTAAATGTTCCCAACTAGGTCCAACCGAGCCTCTTGCATTAAATTGCCAGCCACTACGGCTAATTTCGAGATAAAACCTAATATTCTCCAGATGAACCCTATATTCTTAGGAAAGGATGATGAGAACCCTTATTTTCATATTAGGACTTTGAGGAAATTTGTGGGACAATTAGAATAAAAGACCTTACTGATGAGGTCTTGAAACTTAAGATGTTTCCCTTTTCCTTGAGAGATAAAGCCAAGACCTGGCTAACAACCTACCATCTGAATCCATTGAAACATGGCAGGAACTTATTGCTGCTTTCTATATGAAATTCTACCCTAAGCATAAAACTGCAGCTGTTAGGCAGAAATTAGTGCTAGTATGCAACAAGAGGGAGAATCTCTTTATAGGTTTTTAGAGAGATTCAATGATCTCCTATCCCAGTGTCCTCACCATGGATTTGATAAGATGAAACTTGTAGAGATTATTTATAATGGTTTAGACTATTCGACCAAAGCCATGGTCGAGTCTATGTGCGCTGGTGAGTTCACTAGTAAAAATGCTGATGATGCTTTTACCTTCTTAGGAGCTATCGCTGAAAAATCCCAACAGTGGGAGTCTTGTGTTGAACCCCCTAAAAGACTCTTGGTCAATAGAAGTAGCACCAATATGGTAGATACGAGTTTTGCGTCAGATGCTAAGTTTGCCTGCTTTATCTAGAAGGTTAGAAGCATTGAAAATGGTTCAATCTAAAATAAGTCCCTTGTTGAACCTAATAGAGCCTCTCAAGTCTCTAGTTGTGGAATAGCCGAGAACATTCTGCGGGAAGGTCAGGTTAGTGAAGAGCAAGCTCATGCTGTCTATAACAATGATAGGTTTGAAAACGTCAGAAGTTTGACCCCTACTCAGAGACCTACAACCCTGGTTGGAGAAACCATCCTAATTTCTCTTGGTCTAAGGGCCAGAATCAAGGCCAGTCTAGTAATTCTCAGCCTCCCCAGGTTTTGGTTATACTAAGAACTCTTCAGGTCAGACCCAGAACCATCTTAGAATAGAATAACTAGCTTAGAGGAAACCCTTAGTATATTAAGGAAGAGCCAGGAGATGCTATCACAAAGCCAGGAAATGTTAGTAAAAAGCCAGGGTAATTTTCAAGAGGAAACCAAACAGAATTTTAAGAATAGTGCCCAGTCTTTTGCTAAATTAGAGCTTCAAGTCGGCCAAATAGCTAAGTTTATCAATGAGAGAGAAAGGGAAGGTTCCCTAGTACTGATCCTAACCCTAGAGGAGAGAAATCGTACAATCATGTGAACTCTGTTACAACCCTTAGGGAGAAAGTTGATAATAAGGTCGACATACCTGAAAGTGAACATGTTGTAGTTCCCTTATGAGCCAGAAAATGAGGAGACTGATAGAGTCTCCAAAGGACCAATGAGGGTCCTGATGAGCCCGACTTTGTTCCCAGAGCCCCTTCCCCAGCTGCTAGTTCCGACTAAGAGGGAGTCCAACTTTAATGATATATTGGAGGTTTTTAAGCAGGTTAATATCAACCTTCCATTATTAGATGCAATTAGGCAGATTCCCTCTTATGCCAAGTTCCTTAAGGACTTGTGTACGCGAAAGCGTAAGCTCAGTGTCCAGAAGAAAGCCTTCATAGCTAGTCATGTGAGTTCTATTATTCAGAATACCACTACTCCTAAGTATAAAGACCCAGGGTCCCCTACCATTGCTTGTACAATAGGTAAGTACCGTGTTGAGAAAGCGTTGCTTGACTTAGGAGCCAGTGTGAATTTACTTCCATATCATGTGTACCTTAAGCTAGGACTTGGTGAGATGAAACCTACCCAGATGACACTTCAGTTAGCTGATAGGTCCGTTAAAATTCCTCGTGGTGTGATCGAGGATGTTCTCATAGAGGTTGACAAGTTTATTTATCCAGTGGATTTTGTTATCCTAGATACCCAACCTGTCCCTGACCCAGAGAACCAAATACCAGTGATTTTAGGTCGCCCGTTTTTAGCTACATCCAATGCGATCATTAACTGTCGAAATGGTATTATGAATTTGTCTTTTGGTAATATGACTATTGAGCTGAACATTTTTAATATTAGTAAGCTACCCTCTGAACTAGATGACTCGAATATAGAAGAGGTGAACATGATAGGAACATTAGTCGAGGAGTCATTACCAAACACTTTGTTAGAAGATCCATTAGAAAATGCCTAGCTCACTTTGGGATTGATTTTGATGATGATAATGTGATTAATGAGGTGAATGCTTTGTTAGATTCAACCCCTTTGTTAGATACTAGTAATGGATGGAAACCTAAGTTCGAACCACTACCAGTTTCTAAGTCTACCCTAGTTCCTTCTTTAGAAGAGCCTCCTAAGTTGGACCTAAAACCATTGCCAGATACCCTGAAGTATGTGTTTTTAGGCCCGTCTGAGACTTTACCTGTGATTGTTTCTTCCGACTTGGATAGAGATCAGGAAAGTAGGCTAGTAACCGTCCTTCAAAACAACAAGGAAGCTTTAGGGTGGACCATAGCAGACATTAAGGGTATAAGTCCTACTGTTTGTATGCATCAGATCTATTTAGAGGAAGACACCAAACCTTCTAGGGAGATGCAACGTCGACTAAACCCAATATGAAAGAAGTAGTTCGAACTGAGGTTCTTAAGCTATTAGATGCAGGCATTATCTACCCTATTTCAGACAGTAAGTGGGTCAGCCCCGTTCAGGTTGTTCCCAAGAAATCTGGTATTACTGTAGTCCAGAATGATAACAATGAGTTAATCCCGACCCGAGTGACCACGGGTTGGCGTGTTTGTATTGACTATAGGAAATTGAACAAGGTCACTAGGAAGGACCACTTTCCCCTTCCCTTCATCGACCAGATGCTAGAGAGATTAGCTGGACATAGTCACTACTGCTTTTTAGATGGCTACTCTGGATATAATCAGATCGTTATTGCCCCAGAAGACCAGGAGAAAACCACTTTTACCTGTCCCTTTGGTACCTTTGCGTATAGACGCATGCCTTTCGGGCTATGTAATGCCCCTGCGACTTTTCAGCGTTGCATGATGAGCATTTTTCTGACATGGTAGAACGGTTCTTAGAGGTCTTTATGGATGATTTTTCAGTGTTTGGTTCGTCTTTCGATGAGTGCTTGCATCATTTGTCATTAGTTTTGACTAGGTGTAAGGAAAAGAATTTAGTGCTTAATTGGGAGAAATGTCACTTTATGGTTCGTTCAGGAATTGTTCTAGGGCATATTGTATCTTCAAAGGGTATAGAGGTAGATAGAGCCAAAGTTGACCTTATTAAAACTTTACCGGTCCCAAAAACCGTAAGAGATATTAGGTCATTCTTAGGGCATGCTGGTTTTTATCGTCGTTTCATTAAGGATTTTAGCTTGATGTCTAGACCTCTTTGCAATTTGCTTGCAAAAGATGTTAAGTTTGTCTTTGATGATGCTTGTTTAGAGGCTTTTGAGAAGCTTAAGTCATTACTCACTACCGCCCCCATAGTCCAGGCACCCAACTGGAACCTACCCTTTGAGATCATGTGTGATGCTTCAGATTATGCTATTGGTGTTGTGCTAGGTCAGCGAGAAAATAAGTTACTTCATGTGATTTACTATGCTAGCAAAACTCTGAATGATGCCCAGTTGAACTATACCACTACCGAGAAGGAACTATTAGCCATTGTGTTTGCCTTAGACAAGTTTAGACCCTATCTCTTAGGTTCTAAGATCATCATATATACTGATCATGCTGCTTTAAAATATCTTTTGTCTAAGAAGGATACTAAACCTAGATTGATTAGGTGGATTCTGTTGTTGCAAGAGTTTTCTCCAGACATTAGAGACAAAAAGGGTGCCGAAAATGTTGTAGCAGATCACTTGTCTAGGCTAGTTGTTAGTTCCCCAGATGATTCCCTTCCTATAAGGGATAGCTTTCCTGATGAACAATTGTTCTTTGTTACCCAATTACCTTGGTATGCGAATATAGTGAACTATCTTGTTACTGGTCGAATGCCCCAACATTGGGGTAAACAAGATCGTTCTAGATTTTTAGCTGAGGTTAAGCACTTCTTTTGGGATGATCCTTATTTGTTTAAGTATTGTCCAGACCAGATTATTAGGAGATGTATACCTGAGAGTGACCAGTCCAGTATTTTTCCTTTTGTCATGATCATGCTTGTGGGGGTCACTTTAGTGCTAAGAAAACTGCTGCTAAGATATTGCAGTGTGGATTCTATTGGCCTTCGTTGTTTAAAGACTCCCACAGTTACTGCGTTACTTGTGAAGATGCCAGAAATTAGGAACCATTTCCCGTAGGAACATGATGCCCTTGAACCCTATTTTAATTGTTGAGGTCTTTGATGTGTGGGGTATTGACTTTATGGGTCCGTTTCCTAATTCTTTTGGTAACCTATACATCCTTGTCGCCGTAGACTATGTCTCTAAGTGGATTGAGGCGGTTGCGTGTAAAACCAATGACCATATTGTGATTGAGTTCTTGAAAAATAATATACTTACACGTTTTGGTACACACGAGCTATAATTAGTGATGGAGGGTCGCACTTTTGTAATGGCCTTTTAGGCTTCTGATGAAGAAATATGGTATTACACATAAGGTAGCTACCCCGTATCATCCACAACTAGTGGTCAGGTAGAGGTTTCCAATAGGGAGATAAAACGTATATTATAGAAAACAGTTAATCCTAATCGGAAAGACTGGTCGTCTAGGCTTACTGATGCCTTATGGGCTTACCGTACTGCGTTTAAGACCCCATTGGAATGTCGCCTTATCGGCTTGTTTATGGAAAGGCATGTCACTTACCTGTTGAGTTAGAACATAGAGCTTATTGGGCTGTTAAGCAGCTAAATTTTTCACTTGACGAGGCAGGAGCCCATAGGAAACTCCAGCTCAATGAGTTGGACGAGATTCGTATAGATGCTTACGATAGTGCGAAGGAGTATAAGAACAAAATGAAACTTGTGCATGATAGAAACATTTTACGGAAGTCATTTTCTCCAGGTCAAAAAGTTCTTCTGTATGATACCCGCTTGCATCTTTTCCCTGGGAAGTTACGTTCTCGGTGGACGGGTCCTTTTATTGTTCGCACTGTTTTTCCTCATGGAGCTGTTGAGATCGAGACACCGGATGGTAGTAGTTCTTCGAAGGTTAACGGTCAGAGATTGAAACCCTTTTTAGATCCCTTTCCTACAGGTGATGTTGAGGAGGTCCCTCTGGAGGACCCTGTTACCCTTGATTGACCATCGAGGCAGTTGTATGTTGTATATTAGTTTTTGATTTTCTTCACCCAGGTACTATCTTTCCAACTTCTCCTCGTGTTATTTTACTTTTGGTACTGCTCTTTAATTAGAAACATTGAGGACAATGTTAGATTTAAGTTTGGGGGTGGGGAAGAAACTTTTTGTTAGCTTTTAGTTGCAATAAATAAACTCCAGAGCCTAGAAATTTATGCGTATTCAGGATGGCACTAACTAATCTAAGTGGATGGAAGCATCTTGGTTGTAGGAGTTGAGGAACCAATCTGATTAGATGGAAACATCTGTAGAGTCTATTCATAAAAGCACAGAGCTCGGGTGTTAGAAATAACATGATAGTTGCATCATATCTCGTTGAGTCCTTTTAATTTCTTTTTTTTATTTTATTTTTTCATTTTAAACTATGTTTCTCTAAGTGATTAGGTGGGGCACACGATTCAAGTTGTTACCACTGCTAGGGTAAATTAGAGTGACTGAGTTACTAAAAAAAAAAAAAAAATCGGACCAGTTAGACCAATCGGTATAAGTATTAACACTTGGATAGCAATATGCGTGTGTTCTCCCTGTTTCCCTCGCCTAAGCAAGCGTGGAATGCAGGACCCGTGGGAACTATCGTGTAATCTGCTGACAAGAAGCATGCGCTTGGATCAAAAAGATCTATTCATTCCGTTAAGTTAAAAAAAAAAAAGGTTATTGTTCTGTGTAGTCAACTGATGGTTCCCTTGTATTTTCCAGTTTGTTGATCTAGATTTAAGTTATTGACCATTGGTTCCCTTGTATATGCCAGTTGTGTTGATATTTGTCAGACCGGTATCTCAGTCCATTAGGATAGGTTCATTCTGGCAGTGGCCTTCAGACAGATATGTGAAACATCGATCATTTGGTTAACATCAAAACCATCTACATTTTTCTATTTCCATCTCCTTTTTCTATCCATATGATTAGTTTGACTCCGAATATGATGTCCATAGTGCAACTATCTAAGTAGAGCTCTATCACTTTATATGAATTTTAGTATGCTTGAGTGCAAACTCGTGTACAACAATTGGAATTTCGCATCAGGGTACTTCCTCCTGTAGTCAATGATTGTATGCCAACCAAGGAGATTCTTTAGTGCCTTCCAAGGTTCGTTGTAAATAGCTAGGGTCTGGAGTAAAGGTTTTGTGGGTACACCTCTGGTAAACCCTCCGGAGACAACACTCCGCCACTAGGGCCACCTAGTGGTTTAACGGCTTGTTGCACGTGCTAAGTGTAGTCATTTTACTTTTTAGATTAGATTTGCTCGAGGACTAGCAAATAATAGGTTTGGGGGTATTTGATAGACACATTTTTGTGTCTATTTTGTCCTCAATGTCTGTATTGTTGGACCTCTATTTTTTTTACTAATATTGTGTTTTTATGTATTTTTAGGAAATAAACATTTTTGGAAAATTCGGTTCGAAAAGTTGATTTTGGCACCCGGAGGACAAGTGTTATTCGGACTCTCATTTATGATAAGGGGTAACCTAATTACTAAGGGGCACCCCCAGGTCACCCCCAAGGCATCTGCTATTTGCACCCCAGTTCAGGATAGGGGGCATATCATCTTCAACCTTTTTGAATTTCAAATTTTGGAGGGAAAAATGGTAACAAAATTAGGGTTGAAGATTTGAAGGTGTTCCAGTGAGATTCTATCGCTGAAATTAAATGGGTTTGTTCCTAGGGCCTAGATAGAGCTGGTATGGGTGTTGGATTCGGTCAAAATTTGTTAGATAACCGGTGGGAATCAAATCAAGGAAAATATTCTAAAATAGGAAAAATATTCTATTCTTGGAATTCTTGGATGGAAGAGACGTGCATGGGTTGATTCTATTGGCTGGAAACAATCCCTACAGCTCAGGGATGATGCGTGAGAAGAGATAAAACAGGGAACAATCCGTAACAAATCAGAGAATTAAAGAAAAAATATTTCGGAATATTTTCTTTAATGGCCGGATATTCTTGGAATTATTACGAGGATTTGAGTGACCTGTTGTGTATAAATAGGTCCCTAATGTCGAGAAGGAGGGGCTGGGAAGTTTAGGGAGAGTTTGGAAGAGAATAGAGACGTAAAATCGAATAACTAGGCGATGTGAAGAAGAAGTTCCTGCTGCTGCTGGAACTGAAGAACACGAAGAACATTGGACGAGGCAGGAAAGTCGTTAAAAACTGTCGCTTTATTGCGACACTTTTCCACTCCTTTCCGCGACTGAGTCATTGTACCAACAGCACTATCTCTGTATCGTTGATTCTGGACGCCTTCTGTGGGTCGCAGAATCCTGTTTTATACTATTTACTTCTCTTTCTCTTCATTGTAAAACACTTTTGAGCATCAACGAAATCTTTTGAGAGGTTTTTCATCATGAGTAGATAAACCCAATCCCAGGGGTGACAGAGGAAGCCATTCTCACAATAATTATGTGGTAATCTCTATTTTATTAATTTATGCAATACTTTTATATGATTAATTCCATTGATAAAAATTGATTCAAATGGTTTTTATTAATCAACTGTGTTTTCCCTTGATAATGCATGCTTAGTTTTAGACTCTTGATGCATTATACTTGTGACTAACAGTTGATATTTTGGAAAATATGCTTTTGGCAATATTTAGAATCAACCCAATTATTTAAATTGCATAATAAAAAATATTAGATCACATAAGTTTTGACTGAATGGTGGAATCTTAACCCCTATTTCTCCCTAAAATTTTACACCACTTTGCTATTTTCCTAAATTCTATTTAAATCTAGAAATTTTGTTACCTCCACAAATCTGAAAAGAACCCACTTTTACCACTATCTCTACAACCATTTGAAAAAACATCACTTAACAGACTCCAAATTCAGATTTTCTTTTTGAAAAAGAAAGATGAGTCTGTCCTATTTAAATTTTGGGGTCAACCACTCAAATCGGACTTCGTATGAAGTCTCGAGAGCTATTTTTGTGACAACTGCGCAGTCATAATTTTCTGACGAGAATTCGTCAAAACTTTCATTATAGATATAAGAATTTGTAAAATTCAAGATGGGAATGCAAGATATGATATGAAAAAATAAAAAAAATTAAAAACAAAAGGAATAGAGATACAAAACCGACGGGTTGCCTCCCACGAAGCGCTTGGTTTAACGTGGTCAGCCCGACGTTATTGTTATCGTCCGTACACCAGTAATCTGAAAATTTGGTAATCCTTCCAAATAACAATATGCAATTCAAATAACAACTTCACAAAAACATTAGCACAAAATATAAATATTGAAGTTATTACTTTATTGAAGTTTCCCCCACACTTAGTCCTTTCTACACTCGGGAGTGGATAGAGAACATAGAATTCGGGAACTTCAAAAGGTTCCTCAGCTTGGTGAACCTGCACTATACTCGAATCAAACACATAAAGTGGTGGATACTTATAAGCAAAATAATTCTTAAGAATATTAATAGCACATATACCCAAACCTAAGTGAGGTAGCTCCTTAAAAATCGGGTTAACGACTCTTTCGGAAACTATTTGAATTGGGATAGGAGAATCAAAAGATATAGAATCATGAAAAGGATTAGACAAACCTTTCACAATCTCTTGTATTACGGGATCCTCATCATTCTTAAAAAATTGTAATGAATATTATTTACCTCGTTTGTATCGTGGTCCTCTATCAAACTATTTAGCCATTCTTCGTCTGCTTCAACCGTAATCTCAACATCATTATAATCCTTGGAAAGCTCAATTGGGTCTTCCACGACTTTAATAAATTTGGTTTCATCCTCAATATCAATCTCTTCATCAACACTCTCATCATCCGAATTGGAATCATGTCCTAAAACATCTAGTTCATTGATGCAACTCCTAATTTCTTCGTTTGAGTACGTTACACTGTTTATAACAATAGATATGTCATACCCAATCTCCTCCTTTTTGATAGGCGAAGGATCTTTATTATGATACGGAGTTGGAATAATCGTATCATTGTTGCAAGGACTTTCAAGAGGATGTTCATCTTCATCGGAATCATTGTCAACCTCAAAATCGCCAACATCCCAACGACGTTCGAATTCCATGTCTATGGACTTCTTAATTTCATCAAGAGTCTCTTGTGATGCACCAACTTTTTCCAGTTGGTTGTATCACGCACATAGTTTTTTGATGTTAACACGCTTTCCTCCCTTATGCAAAATCTCCTCTTTTGGAAAGAGTGAAGGAAAAACACGACAAAGAGGAATAGGTTTTGATTCAGTATCATAACTTTTTAGTTCCAAATTCCCTTTCATCTGCACATTACTAGAAAACAATTGATCAGAAGCATAACTCTCCTTCCATCCTCGTGATGGTTCACTTACATACCCGTCATAAGGTTGTTGATATGTATGTGAATATACATAAGGTTCCGTGGGATATTGATCATAGCCAAAATATTAGTTTTGATTATACCCATATGATGGTTGGTAGTTATCATATGAATGATATTGATAAACAAATTGATTACCACTATTATATGATTGATCTTGTGCTCCGTACATGTTATTTCCGTAAGGAAACATGACGACTCACAAGAGTAAAAGAGAAAATCTAAAAACAAAAACAAGCTAAACAAATAACAAATCAATTAGAAACTGCTCCCCGACAGCGGCACCAAAATTTGTATGGGCTGTCGTAGGCACAAAAAATTAATAAATATATTTCCCACTAATTAACTGGTAATATAGCGATAGTAAGAGATCGTTCCCACAGAGAGCTGTGTAATTGATATGTTATTTGATCAGCAAGATAAAGTAAATAACAAAGGGGGGGTTTTGGTTGTAAGATAATTAAAGAAACAATAAGAAGAAAGGGATGATTAAAGAATCCTTCGTCATTACCAAGAGATAACTGGATTAATATACTTATCTATCTTCCGTTATAACCATTCATCACCAACCCTAGAATAGCAGGTACGCTTAGCTATCCCCAAAACTCCTTGTATCACCGAATAACAGGTACGCTTAGTCACCGGATTCTATCCAACTGAGTCGCCTTGAGGTACGGTTACAAGGTGTAAGTCAATGAAAGATTTAGGGTTTGTAAATTTAGGTTTGATTCTAGCAGTTAAACTCAGTACGCTCGGTTCACTTACTAGTGTTGTTTCCACACACAATTGCTTTAAAGAATCCCTCTGCAAGGTCTCATGTTTTCTACTTATGTAGGAGACGCACGACAACGATGATGATTAAAACCTCAAATAGACTTGTATTATTAATAAAGCCTCACGCTTAGAACATTGAATTCATCCTTAATCAACAAAAGATTTAGCTACTCATATAACAAAGAAGATGAATAATGGTGGTTTCCCCCTAAAGGGGTAAACCCTAGGTTTTGATGTAGAACTTGTGATATGATATTCTATATTATATTTTCACATAACCTAATACCTTTTTATAGGTTTACATTGCTTGGTCTCCAAGTATTTAGTTAGGTTTAGGAACCCGACCCGAAAATATGATATAACGACTCCAAACGTGCCCTTAGGCCTTCCAAGCTGTGAATACACGTTTCTCCTTTGCTAAGTTCGCGTACCCAGTCCGCAAACTTCAAATTCCAGCAGATATTTTCAGAAATAAGTCTGTGAACGCCGTCCGCAAACCCAGTTCGCGGACTTCACTGTCTTCGGTGTTCAATGGAAACCGTTTTGGCCACAACTTCTTCATCCGAACTCAGAATGACCTCATTCTTTTTGCATTATTTTTATCTTTCAATTATCTTCAAGATTATGATTTATTCTACTTTTCTTGGACTTGGGCACTTGAATACTTGGAATACTTCTCTTCCTAGCTCTTTTAAGCACTTTGTAGCTCCTTCGTGGATGATTCGCCTATTAGAGACAAATAAGAGAAAACAAGAGTAATAATGCCAAAATATGCAAGAATAATAGCTAAAGCAAGTATGGAATGGACACTAAAATCATATGAATTATGCACTTATCAATCATTACTACATAGTATTCGATCTTTTGATATGTTTACATTACACCTAGACTATGGGAAAACAAGTAGTCATAGCTCATTTCAAACTCCTTTCCAAGAGACACTTGAAAATCTTGTGCAAGTTTCTCTGATGTTGATCTATAGATGATATCATCTACATAAATTTGAGCAATCACAACATCTTTTTCACTCTACTTGGTAAACAATGTTTTATCAGCTCATCCTCTCGAAAAACCTTTCCAAAGAAGAGATGAGGTCAGTTTTTCGAACCAGGCACGAGGTGATTGTTTCAACCCGTATAACGCCTTATTAAGTTTAAGGACGTGATCTGGGAAGTCAAGGTTTTCAAATCCCTTAGGTTGAGCTACATAGACTTCTTCCTTTAAGGTTCCGTTTAAAAAGGCGGATTTGATGTCCATTTAAAATAGCTTTACCTTAAGAAAACAAGCATGAGCTAATAAAAATTTGATGGACTCAAGGCGTGCCACAGGAGCGAAGGTTTCGTCAAAGTCGATTCCTTCGATTTGTGAATATCCTTGAGCGACAAGTCTTGCTTTGTTTCTGACAATAGTGCCAAATTCATCAAACTTGTTCTTAAATATCCATTTAGTGCCAACAATATTAACATTGGGAGGACAAGGTACAAGCTTCCACACATCTTGTCTTTGAAATTGATTTAACTCTTCATGCATTGCATTCACCCATAAGGGATCGCTAAGAGCTTCATCAATATTTCTTGGTTCTACATGTGAAAGGTAACAACCAAAATTGAACAAATTTTGAAGTTGTCCTCTATTCTTTGAAGTAGAATCTCTCCCTCCAGTGATACTGTTAGGATCATGATTTCTTTGAACCCAGAGGTTTCGTGGAGGAACACGTTCTTGTTCAACAGGCGCAGTCTGAACAGTGCTTTTCTCCTCGTCACTAGAAAGATCAGGATCAGTAACAGTAGGTATAACTTCAACTGATTCCGGGATTTATTTGACTTTCTCAGTTGTCTCAGTTGGAGGAAGTTCAACAGGAGAAATGTCATGATGAAAATTACTAATATCATCAATGATAACGTTAGCAGATTCCATCATTACTTGGGTTTTGAGATTAAATACTCGAAAACCACGACTATCAGACGCATAGCCCAAAAAGATACCTTCATCACTTTTAGTATCAAATTTCCCTCCTTGTTCTTGATATTTTAGGATGTAGCACTTACTTCCGAACACTCTAAGATAGTGCAAGTTGGGTTTTCTACCGTACCACAACCCATATGGAGTGTGTAGGGTTTTAGACCGTAGGTAGACACGGTTGATCAAGTAACATGTTGTAAAGACAGCTTCTCCCCAAAATCTTAGAGGTAAGTTTTTGTTATGGAGCATTACCCTGGCCATTTCCTGAATATTCCTGTTCTTTCTTTCAGCAACTCCATTAGCTTGAGGAGTGATGGGTGGTGAGTATCAAGAAGATAACAGTTATTTTTACCACGAGTTCCCTGAAAAATCACTTTCCCAGTTTTGTCTACAATGTCACATCCATTTGCATTGAAGACAACTCTATGGCCTTTGTCGCAAATTTGACTTATAGAAAGAAGATTTGCAGTCATACCTTTGACGTATACTACATCATGGATTTCTGGAACACCGGGAAGCTTGATCGTACCCTTCTTCCTAATGTAGCAACAACTCCCATCTCCGAAAGTAACTGGTCCTCCTTCAAAGTCGCTTGTGGAAACAAACCATGAAAGATCACCAGTCATATGTCGGCTACAACCACTGTCAAGAAACCATTGAAAATGTGATGTTGATTTTAAAGCAAAAGCTCCCATACTAACATTACTTTCCCATTTAGGATTTCTTGTTAGTATTGTACACTTTATTAGATAAGTAAACAATTGTTCAGCTTTCTTGTGGAGATTACGTGCAACTTTTATACTTTTCTGAAAACGTGTACACGTATGTTGAGCGTGATTGTGAGACTCATAAAACATATAAGGGACAACATCAATAATCTTATTTGAGAAGTTCTTCCTTCTATCAAGTTTCTCAAAGCTTATAGTTTGTTTAACACTTGACTTATTATGATCCTTTAGAGAGGAATCAAAGGAGTTATTCATCATCACTGAAGTAATTTTGACAGAAATTTCAAATCCATATGCTTTGCAATTTCTGCAATAAGATCAAGGTTGATCTGGATTTGTTCATCCAACTTCCTTTGGAGAATAACAAGATTTTTATAACATTCTCTAAGATTGTGATTTATTCCTGGTGAAGCGTTTATAGAGACTTTACTGTCCATCTAGTCAGATCGCCACAAACACAGACTTTTGATGTCTTGAACGTGTTTGCCTGCTCTGATACCAATTGAAAATGCGGGGCTCTAAAAACCTCACCCAATATTTCGATTAGCAATCTGTATGGACTAACTCTAATATACTTTTAAAAGAATCAACTAGACAGTCATACTCAATCTTAATAAAAAGTATATCAAGGAGTTAATATCTCGATCTCCTGATTTAATCTATACTCAAGCAAATAGAAATCTGCGAGTCTTTATAAATACAAGAGATATAAACTTGGATGGTACCAAAGACCAATATCCAAGGATCAATCAATTTGCAATCAACAACCAAAGGTTGGATTTCACAATTGATCGATACAACGCACAACCTGTGATATTTCAATTATATAACAAAATATAATTCGGAATAGAAATAACACAGACACCAGAAGTTTTGTCAACGAGAAAACCGCAAATTTAGAAAACCCCGGGACCTAGTCCAGATTGAACACCATGATAGACACATTTTTGTGTCTAATTTGATCTCAATACTATATATTGTTGGCACTCGATTTTGTACTAATTTTGTTATTTTATGTATTTGTAGGTATTTTTTGGAAATAAACATTTTTGGAAAATTCTGCTTGAAAAGTTGATTTTGTCACCCGGAGGACAAGTGTTATTCGGGCTCTCGCTTTTGGATAAGGGGTAACCTAATTACTAAGGGGCACCCCCAGGTCACCCCAAGACAGCTTCTATTCGCACCCAATTTCTGGTTAGGGGGAGGACATCTTCTTCCCAAATTCAAAAAAACAAAATTGGCGGGAAAAAATTGTTATCAACTGGCAGATTTAGGGTTGGAAGTTTGGACGGGATTAAAGGAGATTCAATGGCCCAAATTAAATGGGTTTGTTCCTAGGGCCTAGATAGAGCTGGTATGGGTGTTGGATTCGGTCAAAATTGGTTAGATAACCGGTGGTAATCAAATCAGGGAAGATATTCTAAAATAAGAAAAATATTCTATTCTTGGAATTCTTGGATGGAAGAGACGTGCATGGGTTGATTTTATTGGCTGGAAACAATCCCTACAGCTCAAGGATGACGCGTGAGAAGAGATAAAACATGGAAAAATCCGTAACAAATCAGAGAATTAAAGAAAAAAATATCGGGAATATTTTCATTCACCGCCGAGTAATGGGAAGATTTTTTGGATTAATGGAGGAGATTCAATGGTTCAATTACGTATAAATATGTTCCTAATGTGCTACAGAGAGGCTGTCGAGAGTTTGGGGAGGTTTGGAGGCGAGCAGAGAGGCGCAGGAGGAGTTGCAGAGAAGTTACCTGCTGCTGCTGCTGCCATTAACACGCCTGAAGAACATGAAGAACGGACTCGCAGCAGCAGTCGTTCCTCAACAGTGAAATCGACTGTCGTCTGTGGGTCGTAGTTCTTCAACGACAACAGCACCTCATCTCTGTCGTTGATTCTGGACGCCTTCTGTGGGTCGCAGAGTTCTGTTTTACATCAATTTCTTGTATTTCTCTTCATTGTAAAACACTTTTGAGCATCAATGAAATATTTTGAGAGAATTTTTACTATGATGAGTTAAACCCCAACACTGGGGCGACGGAGGAGGCCGAGCTTCATAAATGGGTAATTTTATTAATTCTTTTTAAGACTTTTGCATTAATTTAAAATTGAAATATGATTTGAATTAATTGGTTGTTATTTAATTTGATGATGTATGCTTGGCTTAGGTGTTTTGATACATCATGCTTAGGACTTACAATCAATATTTTGAAAATCTACTTTGGCAAAATAAGAGTCCATATAATTTATGTTTTGAGCGATTATTGTTGAGAATAAATCATTGAGCCCTATGTTATGAAAATTGGCCGAATCATTAGTCCCAGTACCTCTCTACCAATTTGTCTATATTTGTATATAATTTTTATAAATCTAAAAATCCTTCACCTTCACAAATCTTAGAGTTCGAACCTTTATTACTACAACCACCGAAAAATCTTTAATCACACCACACTGTATTAAGCCGCTACAGACACTAGTCTACTACAAACTAACTTCGGTATGGACTGTAGTTGAACCCCAATTAATCTCACACTGATTCAAGGTACAGTTTCGCTCCTTACGCCTCTGATCCCAACAGGATGCTACGCACTTGATTCCCTTAGCTGATCTCACCCACAACCAAGAGTTGCTACGACCAAAAATCGAAGACTTGAATAAACAAATTTGTATCACACAGAAAAGTCTATGGTAATAGATAAATATGTCTCCCACAGATAACCTATGAGATTTGTTCCGTCTTTTGATAAAATCAAGGTAAACAGGAATTAATCGATAACCCGGACTTATATTCCCGAGGAACAACCTAGAATTATCAATCACCTCACAATAATCTTAATCGTATAATAACGAAACAAGATATTGCGGAATCACAAACGATGAGACGAAGATGTTTGTGATTTCTTTTTATCTTGCCCTATCGGAGATATAATCTCAAGTCAATCTTTCAATTGAACTCGTACGATAGAAAATGACAAGACCAGAACGCTTAACTACAAGAGAAGTAGTTTCGTCTGGCTTCCCAATCCCAATGAAGTCTTTAAGTCGTTAACCTACAGGGTCTCGAGAAGAAACCTAAGGTTAAAGGAGAATCGACTCTAGCTAAACCAACTAGTATCACATAGGAGGTGTGGGGATTAGTTTTTCCAGTTGCTAGAGTTCTCCTTTATATAGTTTTCAAATCAGGTTTGCAATCGATGTTAGCTTAGTAACAAAGCATTCAATATTCACCGTTAGATGAAAACCTGATTAGATACAAGCTATTATCTTTCAACCGTTAGATCGAAACTTAGCTTGTCATGCACATATGAAATGTATTTCATTTAGGTTTGAGTAACCGTACCTAAACGTGTACACTTAGTTGGTTCACAAATAGTTAACCAATGGTTAGCCATATGAGCACTTTCATATTAACCGTATTCATTTTCTTCACAACTAGTTCAAATGACTTCAAAAGAACTAGTTGAAGAGTTGTTCAATTGCTTAGGTCTTTATACATAGACACAATTGAAACAAAATCAGTTTGATTCATTTGAATCAATTCATGAAAAATATAGCCACGGTTTGCAATAATTGCATTCCTTATAATTTATTGTTTAAGTTCATGAAATATCAATTTGAGAAAATAACCAGCTTGGGTACGCATACGGGTATACGTACCTTAGAAACCATATTGAGTTGGTTTTGGTTTTCAAACTCAGCAGAATTTTTCGGGTAGAAAAGTTCCGCCAGTACGCATACGGATACGCATACCTAAGGTGACTGGTTTACTAGTTTGTAAACTACAAATTCAACAGAATATTCCGGGAGGAAAAGTTTCTCCAGTACGCGTACCCAAGCTGCTTCATTTACCAATTTTGTGTGCACACATATGCACACACTTGGTTTCCGGCACATGGGTTTATACACTAATGTGCGAACACACTATATATGCTTATATCCATAGATGGTAATATAATCTCAACTCTACATTCCAATCATTGAAACATTCTTCTATATTGTTATAATAGTCGTTATTCACAACTATCGTCATCAAAGCAATTTTCAAGAGATTAAAACGTCATCATGACTTTCGTCACGGGTGAAGATGAAAATGGTTAAAGCGAAAGCTTACCAACACATATTTCGAGAAATAGGTAGTTGAGATAAATTCGGCTCGAAATAGCAAATGTGTATGTATAAAAACTATCATACTTATACGACTTGTCTCAAGAGTATGAGATAGAGTAGATAGAATTTTGAGTGATAGATAAGTTCAAGTCTTCACATACCTTTTAGTCGGATGAAGTTCCACTGGTTTCTTGAGTAGTTCTTCCTCTTCGTAAGATGATCGTCGTGGAGTCTGGAGCTCAACTACACTTAACTATCCTAGTCCGAAACTTAGCTATAAGTAGGAACGCTTGCGAGTTCGACCGAGAAATACTCTAATATTTCCATCACCTTGATCATTCGTTTGATTTTGATCATACATCCGATGACAATCAGGAAATCAATTATATAGGCTTAATCTTTGGGAGGCATATTTCGTTTAAAGTCTTCAATTGAGTTGAAGAAACTATTTGTTGGTGTGACATCATCTAAGGGAATCAATTGAGCAGAGTCCTGTGATGTGATTATAGTTAGTGATAAAAATTGTTCGATTCTCAGACTTGCGAAGGATAAAATATAGACTTAAATTCTAAAACAAAAATAGAAAACTCAAAAAAAGATGATGTTGTTATCAATATTAAAAGAACACTGAGGCTAAGATTCCACTATTTTCCAAGTTCAAAGTGATTTAAATCCAATATCTATATTTATTCAATTTTTTCGTTTAATTTGATTCTAAGATGTTGCAACAAGTAGATTTTTAAAATAACAAGTGTAAATCAGAAGCATGGGATATCAAAAACCTAAGTCCAAGCATATACCATCAATGGAAATCACAATTGTTGAATAAAAATCATTAAAACAATTCTCAAACAAGGCAAATAATCATATAAATAATTGTAATAAATAAGATAAATAGAAAATACCACTCTTTATTGGAAAAATAGCTTCCTCTATCGCCTCAGCAATGGGGTTTAGCTCCTCATATCAAAAACAGGTTCAAAATATTTTTCCATTGCTCAAAAGGTGTTTTCAAAGGTGAAGAGACTCAAAGGGAGTAAAACAGTTCAATCGCAACGTTTATATGTGTTGCAGATCGACTGTTTCAAAAGAAACAGAAGGAATAAGTCTGCTACAGCAACGATAGAAGCGAAGTGCTGTAGAACAACGACAGTGTTCTGCGATAGTTGGGCGTGGGTTGATGTTCTTCGTGTTCTTCAGCAGCACCAGCAGAACAACTTTCCTGCAACTCGTGATTTTTGCTCTCTGTTCTCTTCTAAACCTCTCCTAGAGTTGTCTGTCCCTCTCTGTGACTTGAAGCAACCTTTTTATAGCCAACAGGAACCCTAATACTCGATTTAATTCTCTCTTTACTTCGGCAGAAAGTCTCGGACTTCTCCACTTTCCAAACTCTTCTCTACGCGTTTCTGAGCTTTCCCGATTGTCTCAAACTCTTCCTTAGATAGATATGTATCTTTGGAAAGATTTTTAGGTCTTTAGTCTCTTTAGAACTTCTAAAAATAATCTCAATAGGGTCCCGTGTATAACTCCACCTCTGTTTTTCTCCAAATCGATTTCTAGCCCAACTCGATCCATTCCAACGCCCATACCAAGCCTGTTATGCTTAATCACGTCCAACCCAACAAATTCTAGCGATTGAATCTCTCTAAAACAGCCGAGAAATTCGAACCAAGTTTCGCTCGTTGCTGCTATTTTTTCCCCGCCAATTTCAGTTTTTGAATGTGGAGGGGAAAGGTTACCCCTTATCCAGTGGTCACCCCTTATCCGTTTCTGGAGTCCGTATAACACTTGTCCTTTGGGTGCGTTTAGTAATTTTTATGGGATGTTTTCAACACTTTTCTCGGGGTTCCTCCGGGGTATTTCTGGGATGTCACTGGTACGTCTGCTACGGAGGTTCAAATGCCACGTTTTGAGCCAATTTCTCCGCAAAAGATTATTTCTCCCAAAACACCTACACACATTTAAAACACCATAATAAGTACAAAAATGAGAACTATCAATATATAGAATCGAGACAAATTAGACACAAAAATGTGTCTATCAAATACCCCCAAACTTATTATTTGCTAGTCCTCGAGCAAAACTGAAATAGAAAATAAAATCCTAACTCACTGTCGCAGGCATCGTCGATTGCATTTAGCGTATGCAATAAGCCTTTAAACCTCTAAGTGTCCCTAGTGGCCGAGTTGTAGTCTCGGGAGGGCTTACCAGAGGTATACCCACAAAACCTTTATACTCCAGACCCTAGCTATCTACGCAGAACCTTGGAAAGCACTAAAGAATCTCCTTGGTTGGCATACTTATTGACTACATGAGGAAGTACCCTGATGCGAAATTCCAATTGTTGTACACGAGTTTGCACTCAAGCATACTAAAATTCATTTAAAGTGACAGAGCTCTACTCAGATAGTCGCATTATGGACATCAATATCCGGAATCAAAACTAATCACATGGATAGATCAAGAAGATGGATATAGAGAAACATAGATGGTTTTGATGTTTACTAAGTGAACGGTGTTTCTCATATCTGTCTGAAGGCCTCCGCTAAAATGAACCTATCCTAATGGACTGAGATACTAGTCTGACTAATATCAACACAACTGGCATATACAAGGGAACCCGTGATTGATAATCCTAACTCTAGGTCAACACAGCTGGCATATACAAGGGTACCAGTGGTCGACTTTATTGAATTTATTCCTTTTGGTCAAATGGTCTGGTCTCAATTTTTTATTTTATTTTTATCTTTTTTTTTTCTCTTTTTCTTTTTCAAGTTTTTTTCTTTCTTGGTATCTCAATCACTCTAATTCACCCTAGCATTGGTAACAACTTGAATCGTGAGCCCCACCTAATCACTTAGAGTAACATAGTTGAAAAACAAAATAAAATAAAAATAGAAGTGAAAAGGACTCAACAAGATATGGTGAAACTATCATGTTATTTCTAACACCTGAGCTCTGTGCTTTTATGAATAGACTCTTCTAGATGTTTCCATCTAATCAGATTGGTTCCTCAACTCCTACAACCAAAACGATTCCATCCACTTAGGTTGGTTAGTGTATCCTTAATATGCATAAATTTCTAGGCTCTGGAGTTTATTTAAAACAAAATGTTTCTACCCCTCCCCCAAACTTAAATCTAACATTGTCCTCAATGTTTCGCATGAAAGAACAGTACCAAAAATATAAGTAACATGAGGAAATAGTAAAGAGAGAGTTCAGAAATATAGTACCTGGGAGAAGTGAAACCAAAAACTGACAAAAATATTATACAACATACAAATCGCCTCGATGGTCAATCAAGGGTAAACAGGGTCCTCCAGAGGGACCTCCTCAACATCACCTGTAGGAAAGGGCTCTAAAAAGGGCTTCAATCTCTGACCGTTAACCTTTGAAGAACTAGTACCATCTGATGTCTCAATCTCAATAGCGCCATGAGGAAAAACAGTACGTACCACAAAAGGACCGGTCCACTGAGAGCGCAGTTTCCCGGGGAATAGATGCAAACGAGTGTCATACAGAAGAACTTTTTGACCTGGAGAAAATGACTTCCGTAAAATATTCTTATCATGCACAAGTTTCATTTTGTTCTTATACTCCTTAGCACTATCGTATGCATCTCTACGAATCTCGTCCAACTCATTAAGCTGGAGCTTTCTGTGAGCTCCTGCCTTGTCAAGTGAAAAGTTTAACTGCTTAATATCCCAATAGGCTCTATGCTCTAACTCAACAGGCAAGTGACATGCCTTGCCAAATACTAAACGGTAGGGTGACATTCCAATGGGTGTCTTAAACGCGGTACGGTAAGCCCATAAGGCATCAGTAAGCCTCGACGACCAATCTTTACTATTGGGATTAACTGTTTTCTCTAAAATACGCTTAATTTCCCTATTGGAAACCTTTACCTGACCATTAGTTTGTGGGTGATACGGGGTAGCTACTTTGTGGGTAATACCATATTGTTTCATTAACAGAGCAAATGGTCTATTACAAAAGTGTGAACCCCCATCACTAATTATAGCTCGCGGTGTACCAAAACGTGTAAGTATATTCTCTTTCAAAAACTTAATTACGACCCTATGGTCATTTGTTTTACACGGAACCGCCTCAACCCACTTAGACACATAGTCTACAGCGACAAATATGTAAAGATAACCTAAAGAATTAGGAAATGGACCCATAAAATCAATGCCCCACACATCAAAGACCTCAATCACTAAAATAGGGTTCAAAGGCATCATATTTCGACGGGAAATGGTTCCTAACCTCTGGCAACGATCACAAGAAATACAGTTACTATGGGAGTCTGTAAACAGTGAAGGCCAGTAAAATCCACACTGCAATATCTTAGCAGTAGTCTTCTTAGCACTAAAATGACTTCCACAAGCATGTTCATGACAAAAGGAGAGAATACTGGACTGGTCACTCTCAGGTACACATCTCCTAATAATCTGGTCGGGACAATACTTAAACAAATAAGGATCGTCCCAAAAGAAATGCTTAACCTCGGCTAAAAACCTAGAACGATCTTGTTTACCCCAATGTTGAGGGGTACGGCCAGTAACAAGATAATTCACTATATTTGCATACCAAGGTGATTGGGAAATAGAGAACAATTGTTCGTCAGGAAATCTATCCCTTATAGGAAGGGCATCACTAGGGGAACTAACAACTAACCTGGATAAGTGGTTTGCTACTACATTTTCAGCACCCTTTTTGTCTCTAATGTCTGGAGAAAATTCTTGTAACAATAGGATCCACCTAATCAATATAGGTTTGGTGTCCTTCTTAGACAAAAGGTATTTCAAAGCAGCATGATCGGTATAGATTACGATCTTAGAACCTAATAGGTAGGATCTAAACTTATCCAAGGCAAACACGATGTCTAGCAGTTCCTTCTCGGTAGTTGTATAGTTCAATTGGGCATCATTCAGAGTTTTGCTAGCATATTAAATCACATGAAGTAATTTGTCTACTCGTTGACCTAACACAACGCCTATAGCATAATCTGAAGCATCACACATAATATCAAAGGGTAGGTTCCAGTTGGGTGCCTGGACTATGGGAGCGGTAGTGAGTAAATTTTTAAGCTTCTCAAAAGCCTCTAAACAAGCATCATCAAAGACAAACTTAACATCTTTTGCAAGCAAATTTCAAAGAGGTCTAGAAATCAAGCTAAAATCCTTAATGAATCGACGGTAAAAACCTGCATGCCCTAGGAATGACCTAATGTCTTTTACGGTTTTTGGGACCTGTAAAGTCTTAATAAGGTCAACTTTGGCTTTGTCTACCTCTATACCCTTTGAAGAAATGATGTGCCCTAAAACAATTCCTGATTTAACCATGAAATAACATTTTTCCTAATTAAGCACTAAATTCTTTTCCTTACACCTAGTCAACACTAATGTCAAATGATGCAAGCACTCATCAAAAGATGAACCAAACACTGAAAAATCATCCATAAAGACATCTAAAAACCGTTCTACCATATCAGAAAATATGCTCATCATACAACGCTGAAAAGTCGCAGGGGCATTACACAGCCCGAAAGGCATGCGTCTATATGCGAATGTACCAAACGGACAGGTAAAAGTGGTTCTCTCTTGTTCTTCTGGGGCAATAACGATCTGATTATATCCGGAAAATCCATCTAAAAAGCAATAGAAACTATATCCAGCTAATCTCTCTAGCATTTGGTCGATGAAAGGAAGGGGAAAGTGATCCTTCCTTGTGACCTTGTTCAATTTCCTATAGTCGATACAGACACGCCATCCCGTGGTCACTCGGGTTGGGATTAACTCATTATCCTCATTCTGGACTACAGTGATACCTGATTTCTTGGGAACAACCTGAACGGGGCTGACCCACTTACTGTCTGAAATTGGGTAGATAATACCCGCATCTAACAACTTAAGCACCTCTTTTCGAACTACTTCTTTCATGTTAGGGTTCAGTCGACGTTGCATCTCCCTAGACGGTTTGGAGTCTTCCTCTAAATGAATCTGATGCATACAAACGGTAGGACTAATACCCTTAATGTCTGCTATAGACCACCCTAAAGCTTCCTTATTATCTTGAAGTACTTTTACTAGCCTACTTTCCCGATCACTATCCAAGTCGGCAGCAATAATCACAGGTAAAGTCTCAGATGGGCCTAAGAACATATACTTCAGGTCATCTGGTAGTGGTTTGAGGTCCAACTTAGGGGGCTCTTCTAAGGAAGGAACTGAGGTAGTCTCAGAAGCTGGTAATGGTTCGAACCTAGCTTTCCATCTATCAGTGTCTAACACAGGGGTAGAATCTAATAGAGCATTCACTTGTTCATCGTCAAAATCTAAATCAAAATGGGATAGACAACTCTCTAATGGGTCTTTAGACAAGATGTTTGGTAATGACTCCTGAACTAAGGATTCAATCATATTCACCTCTTTAACACATGTGTCATCTAGCTCATAAGGTATCTTACTGACATTAAAAATGTTCATTTCGATAGTCATATTACCAAAGGATAAATTCATCACACCATTTCGACAGTTTATGATCGCATTAGACATAGCTAAGAATGAACGACCTAAAATCACAGGTATCTGGTTCTCTGGGTCGGGGACAGGTTGGGTATCTAGGACCACGAAATCCACTGGATAAATAAACTTGTCGACCTCAATAAGAACATCCTCGATAACACCTCGAGGAATTTTGACAGACCTATCAGCTAACTGCAGTGTTATCTGAGTAGGTTTCATTTCACCAAGTCCTAGATGTAAGTACACATGTTACGACACTAAGTTCACACCAAGTAAAGCTTTTTCTACCTGGTGTTTACCTATTGTACAAGCAATGGTTGGGGAACCTGGGTCTTTGTACTTTGGAGTGGTAGTGTTCTGAATGATTGAACTTACATGACTAGCTAAAAAGGCTTTCTTATGGACGCTAAGTTTTCGCTTTCGCGTACACATATCCTTAAGGAACTTGGCATAAGCAGGAATTTTCCTAATTGCATCTAATAAAGTAAGGTTTATGGTAACTTGCTTAAAAACCTCCAATATGTCATTAAAGTTCGATTCCTTCTTTGTTGATGCTAATAGCTGGGGAAATGGGGCTCTAGGAACAGAATCAGACCTCTCAGGAACCGAATTGGCATCATCGGAAATTTTATCAGTCCCCTCAGTTAGTGGTCCTAAGGGATGAGATCCTGAGGGGTGAACTACGGTATGTTCACTATCGGGCATGGTTATCTGATTGTATACTACTCTACCACTCCTAAGGGTTCTAATAGCATTCAATTGATTCGATGGTTTTGCACCTACTTCATGAACTCCTCTAGGGTTAGGGGTAGTCTGACTAGGGAGCCTTCCGTTATCTCTCTCACTTAAGGTCTTAGCTATTTGGCCAACTTGAAGTTATAGCTTAGCAAGGCTCTGAGCATTAGTTTGAAAGTTCTGCTTGGTTTCCTGTTGAAAACTAATTTGGCTCTGTGCTAACATATCCTGAGTTTTTGCTAACATCTTAATAGATTCCTCTAAGCTAGTCGTTTTGTTTTCTGGGCCTGATGAATTCTTAGTGTAACCAAAACCTGGGGGAGCATTAGAATTACTAAAATAACCTTGACTCTGGCCCTTAGACCATGAAAGGTTCGGATGGTTTCTCCAACCAGGATTATAGGTTTCTGAATATGGGTCAAACTTCTGACGGTTATCATACCTAGTGTTATTATAGAGAGCATTGGCTTGCTCTTCATTATTCTGGCCTTCCCAAAAAGGCTCCAATCTACCACTAGTGTGACCCACTTCTAAAGCTTCTAACCTTTTCGCTTTAGCAACAATTTTGGCATCTGATTCAAAGATTCCTTCTACCCTATTAACGTTTCCTCTGCCTAGAAGAATTGTTTTCTGGGGTACCCTATTGCTTTCCCATTGTTGGGTCTTTTCGGCGATTTCATGCAAATATGTCATCGCATCATCAACTGTTTGGTTTTCAAACCCACCTGTACACATGGACTCTACTGTAGTTGTGGTGGGATAATCTAAACCCTCATAAAGGATCTGAACTAACCTAACCTTTTCTAAACCATGATGAGGACATTGGGCTAATAAATCATTGAACCTTTCCAAATACCTATACAAAGATTCTCTCCTGTTGTGTAAACGTGCAGATTTGCGTCCTAATAGACGAGGTTTTGTGCCTAGGGAAAAACTTTTCAAAAGGCAGATGTAAGTTGTTCATAGGTTTCAATTGATTCGGAAGCCAAACTATACACCACGACTTGGCTTTATCTTTTAAGGAAAAGGGGAATAACCTGAGTTTTAAAGCATCATCATCAAGGTTTCTAATTTTCAGGGTACTACAAATTTCCTCAAAGTCCCTAACATGGAAATAGGGGTTTTCATTTTCTTTCCCTAAAAAATTGGGAGCAACTGTAAGGTTCCAGGCTTAAGTTCATAATTTGCTTCAGTTTCAGGTAACCTGATACACGAGGGACGAGTAGTCCTAGTAGGATTCACAACAGGCTTTCAAAGTTGCCATTTCTGGCGCTATTGGACTATCAGGGATTCTTTCCTCAAACGGACGTTCACAAACGGAATCTTCACGAATCGGACTTTCTAAATTGAGGTAATCAAGACGCTTAGAACTACTAGGTTTCTCTTTAACAAATCTACCTAGGGCGTCTCTTTTACGTTCAGGCATGCAACAGAATAAGGTAGGGAATTCTATGCAAACACAAACAAGGCTGACTCAACCAAATCAAACCTAAATTTCTAGCAAAAAAAAGCATATGATGGCTCCACTTAGATTGTTTCTAGACCAGCTTCTATTCTTTCGAAAAGGAACTCGTTACAATCTGAGCAAACCCCTGGAATCAATCCGAGTCAAAGTAAGTTGAATCGAGGTGAGGGAAGCTTAGTGGAGCTTTGATACCCAAGGCCTCACCGATTACAAGGAGGCGCAGTCACGCATTCAACTCACAGAAACCTTCAAGAACTTCGAAGTATGCTCAAAAGAGTAACCAATATTCTTCGAACGACTTTCCTATTAAGCTCGTTACCCTATAGATCTGGTTCTAGTCAAAATTTTAGGCTTAGGTTCGCGTTTGGTTTTGTTTTCCTAAGGCGGGCAAGAAGAGAACGGTGATGAAATCCGAACCCTTATCTTGTATGGCCAGTCCTTTCCCTTTACTAGGAAATTAAAGCAGCCGTTTTCAAGTCCTCAGCATATATGTAAACGAAGGAATACAGTAAACCCGCTGACAGGGGATTCGCGGGTGTTTCGAAAAACTTACCTCCCGTACCAGACGGGCGAAGAACCGCTGAAGTCGACTCGGGCCACGACTCCTATGTCATGTACGAACCCGAGGGGCCGAGGCGATATCGTAATCACCGTCCTTCTCTGCACACAATTTATATCTAAACCAACCCTTCCTTAGGGTTTAAAAATAATAATGTCCAAAGTTTAATGTCCAAGTGTCCAAAAAGAAAATAAAAAATTACAAAAATAACAAATCCTAACACAATTCACTTTTTTTTTTCTTTTTTTTTAATAATAAAGAAAAATAACTAAAAAGAAATTGTTTTCTTTTACGTTCTTTTCGCTTTAATCTTTCGCTCCAAGTCTTTATGCTTTAAGATCCAATCTTTACGAAATCACCAAACTCCTTGGCTCAATTCTCCTTATGATCCAAAACCTGTAGACAAAAGATAAATACCCAAAAACGTAAAAAAGAACAAAAATAATAAAAACCTAAAAAATAAAAGAAAAAATAAGTCTAAAACCCTAAAAGCAAATCCGCGTCGGCGGCGCCAAAAATTGATGTGATTATAGATAATGATAAAAGTGGTTCGATTCTCAGACTTGTGAAGGATAAAATATAGACTTAAATTCTAAAACAAAAATAGAAAACTCAAAAAAAGATGATGTTGTTATCAATATTAAAAGAACACTGAGGCTAAGATTCCACTATTTTCCAAGTTCAAAGTGATTTAAATCAAATATCTATATTTATTCAATTTTTCGTTTAATTTGATTCTAAGATGTTGCAACAAGTAGATTTTTAAAATAACAAGTGTAAATCAGAAGCATGGGATATCAAAAACCTAAGTCCAAGCATATACCATCAATGGAAATCACAATTGTTGAATAAAAATCATTAAAACAATTCTCAAACAAGGCAAATAATCATATAAATAATTGTAATAAATAAGATAAATAGAAAATACCACTCTTTATTGGAAAAATAGCTTCCTCTATCGCCTCAGCAATGGGGTTTATCTCCTCATATCAAAAACAGGTTCAAAATATTTTTCCATTGCTCAAAAGGTGTTTTCAAAGGTGAAGAGACTCAAAGGGAGTAAAACAGTTCAATCGCAACGTTTATATGTGTTGCAGATTGACTGTTACAAAAGAAACAGAAGGAATAAGTCTGCTACAGCAACGATAGAAGCGAAGTGCTGTAGAACAACGACAGTGTTCTGCGATAGTTGGGCGTGGGTTGATGTTCTTCGTGTTCTTCAGCAGCACCAGCAGAACAACTTTCCTGCAACTCGTGATTTTTGCTCTCTGTTCTCTTCTAAACCTCTCCTAGAGTTGTCTGCCCCTCTCTGTGACTTGAAGCAACCTTTTTATAGCCAACAGGAACCCTAATACTCGATTTAATTCTCTCTTTACTTCGGCAGAAAGTCTCGGACTTCTCCACTTTCCAAACTCTTCTCTACGCGTTTCTGAGCTTTCCCGATTGTCTCAAACTCTTCCTTAGATAGATATGTATCTTTGGAAAGATTTTTAGGTCTTTAGTCTCTTTAGAACTTCTAAAAATAATCTCAATAGGGTCCCGTGTATAACTCCACCTCTGTTTTGCTCCAAATCGATTTCTAGCCCAATTCAATCCATTCCAGCGCCCATACCAAGCCTGTTATGCTTAATCACGTCTAGCCCAACAAATTCCAGCGATTGAATCTCTCTAAAACAGCCGAGAAATTCGAACCAAGTTTCGCTCGTTGCTGCTATTTTTTCCCCGCCAATTTCAGTTTTTGAATGTGGAGGGGAAAGGTTACCCCTTATCCAGTGGTCGCCCCTTATCCGCTTCTGGAGTCCGTATAACACTTGTCCCTTGGGTGCGTTTAGTAATTTTTCTGGGATGTTTTCAACACTTTTCTCGGGGTTCCTCCGGGGTATTTCTGGGATGTCACTGGTACGTCTGCTACGGAGGTTCAAATGCCACGTTTTGAGCCAATTTCGCCGCAAAAGCTTATTTCTCCAAAAACACCTACACACACATAAAACACCATAATAAGTACAAAAATGAGAACTATCAATATATAGAATCGAGACAAATTAGACACAAAAATGTGTCTATCATCCTTCTGGGATTCAAGAGTCGTAAGGAGCGTGACTGTACCTTAATCGGTGGGATACATTTTAGGGCTCAACTGCATTCCAGTTCAAAGTTAATTGGTAGTAGGCTAGTGTTAATACAGTTTGGTGTTCAATCTGGACTAGGTTCCGGGGTTTTTCTGCATTTGCGGTTTCCTCGTTAACAAAACTTCTGGTATCTGTGTTATTTATTTTTCCGCATTATATTTTTTTATCTTTATAATTGAAATATCATAGGTTGTGAATTGATCAATCATATAGAGAACCCGACCTAATTTATTGGACATGACTTTATTCTATTGGTCTTTGGTACAGTCCAAGTTATCTCTTTGTGATTAGGTTCACTGATTCAATTATGTAAACGTTCTAAGCACAAGAGATAGAGATATAACTCTTATTACTTTTCCTTGATTGAGCTTTACTCTCGGAGTTGTATTGAGTTTTCCCATACAGACTGCCTAAGAAAAAAGTAGTGGTGTATTTTTGTACCCCCGCGTTTTCAACAACATCTCATAGATAAAAAAATGAATATAACTTGAGAAATAGGTAGTTCAGTCTTCACTTACTTTTGTTGAAGAAGTTCTCCAAAGCTTCGGTTGATCTTCGCCTTTAAATGGTAGAATGCAGTGATGTTCGATTCTCAACTACGTATTTCTATCTTAATCCGAGAGTTGACTAATTGTAGATTAGAAATTAAGATATAGTTTTGATCAACTAAATTTGACAGCAAGATTGATATATCAACACTTGAGAGTTCGATCGAGAAATGCTCTAACGGAAACCATGCGAAGGTATTAAGCTGAGGAAAGATGCCCCCAAGAAGTCGCTAATCATATCAAACCTTAATAGTATTATAACTTTAATATGACAAACATGATTAAATTTAATAACATCAATGATTTTATGAATACTAGTCTAAACACAAGATTGGATAAGCTTCTTTCTATAATATAAAGGATCGATATAAAAAAAACTTGTATTATAAAATCTGACACCATGATTAATTAGGATTGTTAATTAAGCTCCAAGCAATTCTAATAAGCAAATCTTAACTGAATTCATGAGGTTTTTGCTTTTGCCACAAAAAATCTTTTTGAAAAGCATCAAGCTCATTTAGAGTTTCCTTAGGTAAATAAAAACAATAATTTGATACATAGGCATGCTATTATTAACATAATCCACTAGGGTTATATAACTGGCAGGAGAAAAGAATTTGGTATTCCACTCTTGAACTCTAGTATAAATTTTAGCAAATATTTGTTGATAAATTAAAAATCCTAGCTCTACGAAAAAATAGTGGAATGCTTAAATATATACCAGATTTAGTTTCTCACCATACTTTACATTCCTAGCAAGAAGTTTACAATGTTTATTTTACACTGGCCTACTAAAGTAAATCCCGTATTTTTAGAATTAACAACCTGTCCATAATATACCTTCATATCAAGGGTTCAATGAATTACCTTCAGCTGCACCTCCCAAATTGGATCTTATGTGAAGACACTAGGCTTTTTGATTTGGGTGTTAAATTGGGTATTGGATTCCAAGATGCAACAAATCACTCCAAGAAGTTTCTTCTCTCCAAATTCACTAATGAAGGTCCAATCCTAAACATTGTTTTGAAATCGGATCGGTTGGTCCAACCAGTAAACCGGTGACCCAATAGAAAAAGTGGGTTGTTTCACTCTTGACCAAGTAATTTTCCTAAAAATCGTGTTAGAATTGTTGAACCGGGTGAACCAGCCAGTCCATCTAGTGAACCAACTGACACAGTTAGGTTTTTAGCTGGTTCACCCGGTTGATTTTCCGTGAAAAAAATAAAAATCAAGACATATGAAAGCAAATCTTCTCTCAATCCCGCTAAATCAAATTCTTTATGCTTGATTTGTTATATATTTTCCTCTTCATATTTGATAGCAATCATTTAATTGGATCCATGATGCACCAGATCTATTCATTTAATCGTGCATCAATTTGGAATCAGGAAATTTTATTTTCATAATAATAGAAGATCAAACAAGGATATACAGTCAAGATCATCATAAATACAAGCTAAAGAAAAGGAAAGAACAAAAAAGGTGGTTGGTTTGTTTCTTCTCTTATGTTGGTACGTTTGATAGAGAAAAGGAGGGAGATATGGAAGAGAGTTCAGTAGAAGAGATAATGAGGTGATAGTGAATTGGAAATATGATTGATATTTTATTTACCATCCTTGCTTTGTTTCAAAAATCAATATTAATCCCACCACTTTTTCTTTTATAAAATTTATCTGACTTCTTTTTATTTTGACCCAGTGACTTACTGGTTGAACTGTTTGACCTTGACCAAGTAGTTTTACTGGTTTGACGTCCGATCTGGGTCTCAAAACATTGATTCTAAAATCTAAAACTCAATACTATAAAAATTCTGTTCAGTATACTATTGTTATAAATATAATTTAAGACATCTTTCTACATCAACTATAACCAAAATCACCGTCTAGCATGGGTTTTAAGGATTCTTTCATATTAAGTAAGAATGAAGACGATTCATCATCTAATACCCCCACCTTCCCACCTGGATTTGAACCACGAGATGTGGATCTAGCTGATTTCCTCTTCAGAAGGTATTATTCCTTGAAAACTCGTCTCTCAATGTAATAGACTTGGAATATCTCCTAATGGGATAGGCAACTGCAACACAAAATAAAGAAGTACCGCCACACAAATGGTAGGAAAGTGGTTAAATAGTCATGGAATGTTAGTGACGTTTTCTCTACCATTAGAAGAAAAGTGGTTAGGAAAATAATTGAACTTACCGAACCTCTTATCATTACACTACAGGAAACAAAGATGGTGCATTTTTCATACTATGATATCAAACAAATTTGCGTACATTCAGACTATGGATGGACTTATCTGCAATCTTTTGGAAATTTTGGTGGTATAATTATTCTTTGGGACAAGAATATCATTGATTTTGATGACTCTCTAGTTGGTGACTACACCATATCCATTGCTTGCTCAAACAAGGAAGATGGTTTTAATTGGATTCTGAAAAATGTAAATAGGACATTAGACGTAACTGTTTTCTGGGAAGAGTCCGATAATGTGTGCAAATTCTGGGACCTTCCCTGGTGTCTTGGTGGTGATTTTAAAATCATTGGAAAATATGATGAGAAGAAAGGTTGTAACAGAATCACTAAGAATATGGAAAATTTCTCTAAATTCATCACCCAACATGATCTTATTAATCTCCCTCTTAAAGGTGTTAGGTATACATAGTATAATTGCCAGTCTAATCCTATCATGTGTAGATTGGATAGATTTTTTTTATCTCCTTTTTTTTCAAAAAAAAACTCATTACCCTTTAGCCTCACAACTTGCAAAATCTAGACCCACCTCTGCTCATATCCCCCTCGTCCTAGATTTAACTGATCCTTCTTGGGGTCCAAGCCCCTTTAGGTTTGAAATAATGTGGTTTTCTACATTGAAGGAAGACAAATGATCGATAGAACTCTTATAGCTAATGAGGTTGTAGACTCCAGGCTAAGATCAGGTAACCATGGTATTATTTTCAAGATATACCCAGAAAAAGCCTTTGACAGAGTCGGTTGGAAGACATTCTTCATAAATTGGGATTCAACAACAAGTTGTGTAAGTGGTTAAAGTTTTGTTACTCTACTGCAACGGGTCAACCTTTTGTTTTTTCAAAAGAAGCAGAGGAGTTAGATAGGGATGTCCCATTTCTCTGATTCTATTCAATATTTCTATGGAAGGTTTCTTAAAATACCTTGATAGAGCTGCAAATTCCAATATCTTTAATGGTTTTTCTGTCTCCACGAATGGCACTATGGTTTAATCGTTTGCATTTCGCTGATGATAACATTTTATTTGCAGATAACACAAAAGAATAATTGATTAATTTCTTTTCAGTGCGCAAGTGTTTCAAATATATTGTTGGCCTTAAGATAAATACGTCTAAGACACGACTGATATACGGGATTTGGATAGTTTGGCTACTGATGTAGGATGCAGTCTAGATTGTATCCCTATCATATATCTGGGGATGCCTCTTGGGACAAAATCTAATTATAAAGTTGTTTGGGACCCAGTTATAGAAATATTTGATGCTAAACTATCTGCTTGGAATTAATCATCTCTCACTAGAGGTGGGAAATTGGTACTTCCTAAACATATTTTACTAGAAATAAACCGTGCCATAAAGACACGGTTTTAACCTAAAATATGACTGATATAAGAGTATTTTTCTCGACCTTTAAATCGATTAATTCTAGGATAGTTCATTTTTTCTCAAGCCAAAATAATGCATGTACATATATTATATAATAAAAATAGTCATATAAAACTCGAAAAATCCAACAACTGAATCAAGTAATAGCGATAATGAGTTTTTGTATCATCTCCACACATCACACAAGAATTATAGATATCCAAACCTTTACTGTTCAACATGTCTATAATATTAATGTTTCCGAGAAGATACTAATTCCGTATCATCTCCCCTTGTCGCATGCATCTAGTTAGTATAAATGTATCGCCAAGAGAGTTATCACAAGGAAAAAATAAAAAATAATAAAAATACATATACTAGACTGTAGAAATCACTAGAAAACCCAAGTAATTAGAAGATATGAAGAATAGAAGTCCTCTATAACCTATCAAAAGCCTTGAAAAGTTCCAGTTTGAGCACCATATGGCCTAATTTATTTTTTTAGTTTTAGGTAATAAGGAAATGAAGATTCAAAATCAAAATTTTACGCTCTATTACTTTAGTAACTATCTGAAATGAAGATTCAAAATCAAAATTTTCGGTTTCGGCTCGGTTTCCAGCCATCAGTTTCTGAAAATATCTAAATTCCATATCAACCTTATTCATCTTAACCACAATTAGTTCAAATGACTCGAATTAAACTAGTTATAGAGTTGATCAATTGTTTATATTCTCATAGAAGTATACCAGACACAATTGAAGCAAAACAAATTTTGATTCACTCGAAACAAGTCATGAACATTATAGCCACGGTTTGCAAAAGGCTGTATTCCTTATTATATAAATGTATTAGTTCATGAAAAAACCGATTCTAGAACTTAACCCACTCAAGTATGCAAACGGGTACGCATACTTAAGTAGTCGGACTTGGACTGTGTCCGACAGTATGCGAACGGGTACACATACTTAAGTAGTCGGACTTGGACCGTGTCCGACAGTATGCTAACAGGTACGCATACTATCACACATCCAAAACAATTGTTGAATTAGTACGCGTACGGGTACGCATACAAAAGTTCCCGGACTTCAACTGAGTTCGCCATTACGCGTACGAGTACGCATACCAAGGCTCCCAGACTTTACTTGACCTTCCCAGTACGCATACGGGTATGCATACTATACCGGTCTTGGCTCAACATATATGCGAATACGCATACGATGTCTATAATCCAATTATGGTTAAGTGTTCTGAACTCTATTTCAATCATTGAAACTTTCTTAGAGGATGACAATAGTTGTTTTCACTAACTATTAGCATCAAAGCAATTTTCAAGTTATTGAAATAATCAAATATGAAACATTTTGAGTCTACATCAAATGACTGTATCACACAAATCATGTAAGATGTTACAAGGCGAACTTGGTTAAAGAATATAAGATGAACTTGGTTAAAGCGAAAGCTTACCAACACATATTTCGAGAAATATGTAAGCGAGTTAAACTCAGCTCGAAATATCAAATGTGTATAATCGAATACTATATAGTAATACGACTTTTGTCTCAAGAAGGGAGGTAGAGTAGAAATAGACTTTCTGAGTGATAGATGAGTTTCAGTCTCCACATACCTTTTGTTGATGAAGTTCCACAAGCTCTCCTTAGTAGTTCTTCGTCTTTAATCGATGAACGCCGTGAAGTCTAAAGCTCAACTATAAGTAGACTAGAAATCAAGACTCATAGTTTTGATCACTAAACTTGACAAACAAGCTTGAGATAATAACGCTTGCGAGTTCGACCGAGCAGTGCTCTAACTTATATAGATTGACGATTTCTATTTTCAGTTTTGATCGACGGTTTCTCTTTTTGATTCAAAATTTTCTCTGCAGTTATAGAATGAGTGAGAAGAAGAAGCAAGAGAGAGAGGGAAAATGATGAATAACGGACGAACTTTGGAATTAATGCTCCGCAACGTTCTGATACTGAAATATATTTAGGGACATTATAGTAATCTGACAATCCGGAATTTTTAGTTTGGGGAGGATATTTTTGTTGGGCCTCTATAATAGGGGTATTTAATTAATGTACCCTATTTTTATTTGATGCTAATCCTTGTGTTGCTTTACAGACATTAGAACCATTGACGCATGATGCTAGCTAGTCCTTATACAAGGTTAAATTTTGACGCATCATTTAAGCTTGTCGCTAAAGATAGTTTTGTGCCGGAATCTGTAAATGGGGTTAGATGTGGTCAACACTAAATCGAAAGCTAGAAGAAGTTAAAGTTTTAATAGAGGGAATATTAGAGGTTAACTAAAAGAAAAAGAGTGAAGAACCTACAATTAGAGAGGAAAATAGCATCTTAGCTTGATTGGTAGTTTAAAATTGGCAAAAAGGACCACAAAAAATGATTGTTCATCTTTGATTGGTAATCGACTATTTAAGTATTCTGTCCAGTTTCGATATTTGTCCATAGAGATAATACTAATCATGTGGCTTCTTTAGCCAAACATAGTATTAACCTTACAAGTAAAAAATGACTTGAAGACTTACCCCATAAGTTACGTTTGTGTATCCAAGAGGGTGGATGAGTCTTCGTAATCGAAATTATGACTACACGGGGAGGCATTCTAAGCCGTCCGAGCATAAGAATGGGAAGCATTCTCACTCACAATTTATTTCCAAGACTTTTTTGAGCCATTCAAACTGTCGATCAATTGAAATAAAAGCCATCCAAAACCATTGGATGGAGGAAAAGACATGCATCATCTATGGTTATATAGAAAAAGAAAGTGTTGCCACAGCCTCTGTTGCCATTAGCGTACGTGTTAAGTATTAACACCTCGCAGGTTAAAGGGATTGGTGAAGTGTTTCGGTTGCCGGTTTGTTTCATAGACCAATGCCTCAAAATCACCCAAGAGTTGTTTATGAGGCCAATATACTTACCTCCCGCAAGAAAATACAGCATTTTCGTAGTAAAAGTGCTCTTTTTCGGAACTTGGACAATTTACCAAGCTTATTAGAGGGGCGGCATGATTTATTAGAAAGACGGCATTTTAATAGGACAAAAAGGGTCATTACATGATCATTCAAGGTGTCCCTTATCAAAAAATTGGAAATGACAAATTAACCCTCATAATTGATAACCTAATTTAGTGATGATAATCAAGTTTAATGTTAATGATTAAATTCACTTATATTAACTCAAAATCAGATTTTAGAGTTTAAAAAAAAGGTTTGAAGATGGTAGAGAAATTTTAACCCAAAGTGAAGGTCAATCTCAATCAATCGAAGAAATTAATCAACAAAGTGAAAACCCAATGCCTGAAAATGACCAGGTATACTTCTAAATTAGTCCCAACTAGCTTTTTTTTTTCTCAAATACGTAAAAAAATTCAATTTCTTACATTCTCAGAACTAATTACGGTTGGCATTTCGCTCGTAACCAACAGTAATTCATAGTTACGGTTCGTAAAAGATGAACTACCAACCGTAACTGGTTAAATTTAGGGAAAAACCCAATTGTAAAACCAGTTACGGTTGGTAACTAAATGCTCGATACCAACCGTAACTGAGTTACGGTTGATAACCAAATGCTCGATACCAACCGTAACTGAGTTACGGTTGGTAAATAAAAATGGTTATCAACCGTAACTGAAGAAAATTTTCAGTTATAAGAACATACGGTTGGTAATTGAACTATTACCAACCGTAACAACATCAAATTCTCCAGTTACGGTTCGTAATAGAGTTAAAATCAACCGTAGCTCACATAAACTCAGAATTTCAATTTCAATTTTCACCTAAAACCCTAATTTCTGATAGAAATTAAACTTAAATCGAACAAAATAAACTAAACCCTAACTGGGTTTTTCGTAATATACCTCATATAAGTCATTACACTTGATTAATTTTCGAATCGCTGATTAATCGAAGACGACGAAATTTCCAGTTTTAATGGAGGTTACAGTTGATGGAGGAGAAGAGAAGATGAAGAAGAAGATGAAAAACAAAACTGATTTGATTTTTTCTGATTCATTAGGTTTAAAAAAATTTGATTTGATTTTGGTTGATTTAAGGTGAAAAGGGTAATGTAGTTAATTTACATCCCCTTTTGGACATTCCCTAATCAACTAAAGGGACATTACTATCACAATGCCGCCCCTCTAATAAACGATGCCGCATCTATAATAAGCTTGTAACTTAATTCACGTGAACATCACACTGGAGAAATTGTGAACCATCTTTGTTCACGTGAATTCAAGTAAACAAACAATACATTCCAAAACTGAGAACAGCTTGAGCTTGACATCCACTGTCCAATGCGAAAACACTTCCTACCACTGAAATTTATCCATCCAACTTTTCTTAATGGCATTTAATTAAAGAGTTAACAATTCCTACCGTGGTTTGAGAAGTGAGAACCAATCAAAAGTTGAAACGCGTTGGGATAGGAACTAAGGAGAGGCTATATCAATAAATACTGTGAGAAACCATTGAGTGAGAAAAGTAAGATGGCCAGGATTAGGAGAATCAGTGCTGCTACTACTCCAGAGAAGGTGGACTGGTGATCATTAGATTCATATATATATATATACGAAACACTTCAAGCAGAAAAACAAACCAGAGCTAGAATATATTTCTGAGTGAGAGAATAAAAAAATCTCATCAGAATTATGACCAACTTCTTATTTCGTCTCAAGTTACTACATTTTTGTTTTTATGTTTCCTTTTTCATTCGTTGCAGACTCAGTATGCACTCAGCGCTTCAGTTACAAATACAAGATAATCATGTAAGCATTTACATTCTCAATAAGTACATAAGTATCAAGGGACTGGAATTTGAAATTTCGTTACCAAGTTGATGATTTTTTTATTTTTTTTCCAAGGTCACGATAGATAATGATGTCATCCGATTAACCTTGTCCAAGCCTGGAGGAAATGTAATGGAGATACAATACAACGGTGTTGACAATGTACTCGAAGTGCGAAACCAGGTCGACAATACCGGGTATGAAAAATATATTGATTTCAAGGAAAAGTAACAAGTTGATTTCCAGGTAAAAAATGTTGATCGAAACCGTATGTGAATTTATAATTAGGTACTGGGATCTCAATTGGAGGGAACCACAAAGTAGGGAAATGTATTACAGGTAAAAAAAAAGAAAAGAAAAAAAAAACATTCTCACTAATATTAAAGATATTAAGATTTCTGGCATACCCAAAATTCCCTCATTCTTGAGGTTTTCCGTTGATATGTACATAAAGGATAACAGGAACAGATTTTACCGTCATTAAGGAAGACGAGGAGCAGGTAGAGCTTTCATTTACCACAACATGGAACCCGTCTGTTGAGGGCAAAGTCTGCCCCTTGAATATAGACAAAAGGTTTAAAAAAATATTAGTCTATTGTAATCCCATTTGTTTGTTTTCTTTTTGCTTGAAACGGGAGATTAAAGTGATGAACATTGACGATTTTGATAATGGCAGGTTTATTATGCTACGCGGTTGCTCTGGTTTCTACACCTATGCAATTTACGAGCATTTGGAAGGATGGCCTGATTTTGACCTCACCCAAACCAGAGCTGTTTTCAAGCTTAGGGAAGATATGTAAGTAAACTAGCGTAACCGGTGTGAATTACTCCATGTGACATTAGACAAATTTAAATGTATATATGTGAATCTCTGCACAGGCATAAATTTGCATTTATTCAGAATGCAGCTGGTAGAATACTGAAAGAAAACTTTAGGCTTTATAATGTTAACAAATAACTTATGCCTCTATTGAAAATATACTGTCTGGAGAGTGATAGTTTGTTGAATATTTGTCATGGCTAGATTTCATTACATGGCCATATCTGATGATAGACAAAGGACGATGCCGATGCCTGAAGATCGCATTGCAGGTCTACCTTTATCTTACCCAGAAGCAGTTCTGTTAACAAATCCAACCAATTCAAACCTAACTGGAGAGGTACGTTATGCACTCATACACTACAGAAAGTGCATTGGCCGAATGACTATAGACCGCTAAACCCCTATGATCACCTATATTCATATTGCTGCTGACGATCCAATAATCAACCAGAGTTGTCAGATAGCTGCTGATTTTTTTCCTCATAGGAGTGTCGACAATTACAATAAAGAGTTTAGGAAGTCAACGACCTAACTTTTAAACCACTTATAAGAAAAGAAACAAAGATCAAGACTAGACAACATAGATTCACCAAGACGGTTTGCTAGAAGTGCTTGACACTGCAGTTCTCAGGTGGATGACAAGTACCAGTATTCTTGCGAGAATCAACATAATAGGGTCCATGGTTGGATTAGCTCTGATCCTGCCATTGGGTTCTGGATAATTACTCCTAGCGATGAGTTTCGTACTGGTGGACCTGTCAAACAAGACCTGACCTCTCATGTTGGACCCATCTCACTTGCAGTAAGTCTCATCCTCTCACTGTTTCTCTATAATTAGCTAGCTCCTTTTTGTTGTAAGCAAGAAGGTTCTGCCTTTCCAAGGTAAATTAATAAGCAAAGACCTTGAAATTGTTTTATCAAGATGACATTATCTTAGTTTCTTTGCAACATTTCAGATGTTTGTTAGTCGTCACTATGCTGGGGAAGAGGTAGATTTAAAATTCCGAAATGGAGAAGGTTGGGAAAAAGTGTTTGGCCCTGTTCTTATATACCTCAACTCCATTTCAGACGCCGAAGAACTATATGCAGCACATTGGGAAGATGCAAAACAACAGGTATGCTTTCAAATTTGGACCTTTTATGTTTTTAAACCAATAAGTGCAGGTAAGTAAGTCACTGGGAAAATAGAAGCATAATTGTTGGAGTCGTTTTAGCAGCAACTTAATCTAATAGGCAGTAGTTATTCTACAGATGATGAGTGAAGTTCAAAATTGGCCATATGACTTCCCAGCTTCGGATGAATTTCTTTGTTCTGATCAACGTGGAACTGTTAGAGGTCGATTACTGGTCCAGATTAGGTGATCCTATCATTCTACATTTCCACTAGACTAGCAGTTTCACAATTTTGTTGACATTGACTTCATTTTAATTCCTATTTATAATGGGTGAAGTGAAGAGGACTATGCATCGGCAGATTCTGCTTATATAGGATTAGCTCCTCCAGGGCAGATTGGTTCATGGCAAAGAGAAGGCAAGGTTAGATGATCAGTCCATACAGTTCTTATGCACCATTTCCTAAGAGAGAAAAACAGTTATGACACTTACTACCTAGTATATTACTGAAAGATTAGCAAGAAGATTACATCGGGACAGCAATTTGTTTGACACTGGAGTAGCAATTTGTTTCGGTGTAGGGTTACCAATTTTGGACTATAGCCGACAATGAAGGATCCTTTTGTACAAGCAACATTCTACCAGGAGAATACAATCTTTTCGCATGGATCCCGGGTTTTATTGGAGATTACAGATACAACAGCAACCTTATGATTGAGCCAGGTTTTACTAATATCTTATACTTTTCATTTCACTATGTAGACATAAATAAAGTTTTATGGTACTTAACATGTACATTATACTTAAGTAGGATCTGATATCGATCTGGGTGATCTTGTATATGAACCTTCAAGAGATGGTTCTATAATTTGGGAGATTGGCATTCCGGATCGTTCTGCGCACGAGTTTTACATTCCTGAACCAAACCCAAAGTTCAATAATAGACTATTTGCTGAAAATCATTTCAATTGGTAAGTGAGTCTCTTCCCTCACTTGGTGACCCTGCACTTCAAAACTTGTAGTGACTCAAATGCTGTATAGCCAATACGTACACGCTTTCATTGTTTTGTTGTGGGGTTGCAACAGCTCAAGTTCGGTCGAGAAGTATAGGCAGTATGGATTGTGGGAAAGGTACACAGAGTTATATCCTGATAGCGATCTTATCTATACGGTTGGCACAAGTGACTACACAAAGGACTGGTTTTTCGCACAATTTACCAGGTCATTTTGTGTCCTTAATAGTGCATGAAAGTTATCATGTGAACGCGCATCTGGTATTAGAAGGTCATATGTTAATGTGAGCTCGTAACCAGTTTCATATGGTGATGCAGGTTTAAAGAAGACGGTACATTTCAAGCAACTACATGGCAGATACAATTTACGCTGGACAAGTTGGATGAACCCGGAACCTACAAAGTAAGATTAGCCCTGGCATCAGCTACAGATGCAGAACTACAGGTGTGAAAACGTTACATATACCGAAAGTGTATATATAATGAACACTGAAGGACTTGACGCTTAAAAATTAGCATCCTCTGATTTGCTTATCAATTATTTTTCGTGATCAAGGTTCGATTCAACGACGAGAACGTATTTCCTCCTCATTTCACGACGGGATTAATCGGCAAGGATAACGCAATGGCTAGACATGGAATTCATGGATTGTATTGGATGTACGATATAAATGTATCAAGCAGTATGTTAGTGCGTGGAAACAATACTATTTTCTTAACTCAATCTAGAAGCTCTGGTCCTTTTCAGGGGATCATGTATGATTATATCCGCTTAGAGGATCCCTTGTTTTCCTTGAATAATAGAACAAATCTAGGTTGAGCATCCAATGTAACCAATGGAAATTGAAAGTCTTTTCGCTTATATTAAAAGGTTTTTTAAAAGGTTTCAATCGGCAAAGTATTTTTTAAAAGGTTTCAATCGGCAAAAAAGAGAAAATTACTTTCCGTATCTTTTTGAAAAGGAGGTAGTGCATACACAAAAGATAAGGCAGTTCATCACGGTCTGCATTTGAACCTTTAATTGCTAATCGATGTTAAATTTTAGCAAAACTGCTCATTGATGAAAATTGACAAATTATCGGTGAAAGAAAGAAGAAGAAGTTCTTTTTGATTCACCACAGCTGAGTGCAACCCCATGCATCCAGACCAACCCCACTGCCGCATCTCAAAAATATGATCCTCATCTCACTCAGAAACATAGAAAATAGGGGGATGCAACCCTCCCTAGTGGGAATCGATTCGTGTACCTCTTATCTGCACCATGGACAAGAGGGATGTGTTGTTCACATTGGACAACAAATTTTTATTCTTAAAGACCATACTTGCTTAGTGAAAAACATGGATCCTTCTCGATGATCACAATGAGAAACTCCCGACTAAAATGACAGCAACATTATGTGGTATGCGCGTGTGAAAGTAGCATGTAGTGTGAAGAGTAGGTCAAGTGTAAGTCATGTATAACTGTTACTTTCCTAGTCAGGGAAACGCAATGATAGCGCGTTACTGAAGTCCGTGGCCTAGCCGGTGTAGCTATATTATCGGACGATGAAGCGTTATCATGTCTGTAACAAGAAAGGATACATAGCACGTGCAATACTATGGGATAGTGTTGCATATCCTTGATTCAAAGTTAGCCCAGCTCAAGGAAGGAATTAGGGATCCAATGCAAGGCATGGAATGACTTAGGCATTGTCCCAAGCATTGGTAAGGCTTGGACAATGCATATGCAATAGTTGTGTTGCCAAATGTGACACTGCTGGCTATTGCTCGGCAAAAAGAATGTAAGTGATGCACCTCAAGTACAAAGTTGAACCAAGTAGCAGATCAAGGCATGATTGGCATAACTTTCCTCGGATGTTGGAATCATATGAGTTAAGTACATGGCCTGGATTATTATAGCGCTATGATAGTTGTACGTTGGCTTAGGCCAAGACAGTGCAGTACCATGATAGCTGGAAGTTGGCCCGGCCAGGCTGTAAGTTACAAGTTGTGTACGCATCACACGCATGCCAGAGCAAATAATTGGTTTGAGATAGTTACAAAGTTCTATATAGCCGAACTTAGCATTCTTTTTAACCGTCGGGGACAAGTGCAACATCAATTGGATTGACAACACAAAAGATAGCAGTTGAAAAGCATTATAGGCGGTTATGGAAACAACCCATTGGACACTTAGATGTCCAAGGCTTGTGCATTCGGTTATGCACGGTTTTGGCTATGTAACTACTGTATAAATAGTGTGAGAGGTATTGTAAATCAGTAGGCTTACAGAGATGAGAGTTCGTCTAATGTTTGAGAGAATAAGGCATCACTAAGAGAAGTGATTGCATGTTTAGTCCATGCGATGAACGAGTTTTGTAATCTTCCTTTATGGTGGAATAATGAGGTAAAGAGAAAAGAAGAAAAACTTATGTTGCGTAATGTCTTAACATTTATGGCATATGCATACTTTGGTGCAAGAATTCATGGCTGAGTACTTGTGGGTGAAGTTGATTCACTGAACCATAAAGTATTGCGGGTCATGTACCATGGAAAATAAAAGCCGCGAAATAGGTATGTGACAGCTGGTATCAAAGTTGTGTTTGGGGACACGGTTTTTGATTTTTCACTCTTTTACTCAAATTGGTGTCATTTGTTTGTCGAATTCATTGATGAATTGTTTGGATTTCGTCAGTATTGATACTAGAAGAAGTTGTTCATGTGTGGAAAGATCAATTGGAATGAAATTTGAAGCTTGAGGTAAGAACATGCTATGAAAGTTTATGATAAAGGTGTCAAAATTCCTGCCCAAAGTGTTAGACGAACATGCAAGAATCAACGGAAACCGGGTTTTCAAGTGATTGCATGACGAAACTCAAGAGTATGCTGACTTTCTATAGTGCAAGTCAGGCGTTAAATTCCATGTTTCTCACAACTATGCGAAGATTATGCATTTGGGATGCATCTTTTCGTAGTGTTATCAGTACAGTTTACATTACAAGTAGTAATAGGAATTTTGTGAAAATTCCTGAACTCAAAGATGTTATTTGCCTTTGCAATGGCAAAGAAAATGGAGAACTATGAGATAGTATTAAAGTTGTCTCTTCGTACCTAGTTGGTGGAGATTTAAGTAAAATCTCTCGAATGCATGTACCTTGGTGGTAATGCAAAGTTTGGTTGTGAACCAGCATTTTCGTGGAAATGTGATGTAGTGCAAGAAGAATTGGATATCCAATTATTGTCTAGCATAAAGCTTATGGAAAGGCTGAAGAAAGGAACATAAGTTAGGGAAAAACCTATACACCACGGTTTTGCGTTTTCATAGTGTTCTTCGTTGATGCTAGATGCGCACAAAGAGTGTGCTTACACCTGGTTTATAAGAGTGGAATCGACATGCTTGAACAAGGGTGACGAAAGACCTATATTTGATCATAACCACAAGCAGATGTTCTTGTCGACTGGAAATCAGTATTTCTATTAAGATGATTTTGGAGAAGGGAAAAGACAAGAATAACCAGATGTGCATGGACAGTAAAAATGAGTTCCAAATTTGAAGAAGAATGCGGTATTCTTGTTCCATAGGACGTAGGCAATGGGTGCCTCATTTACAAGGATTGTTGGCCTTGTTTGCAACTGTACAAGTCCTTAAGTTGCAAACCTAATTATGTTTCTCGAGGAAATTACCTAGGTTCATAGAGGATGACTCTAAAAATCAACTAGGACACAGAAGTGTCAGGGATTGAATTTCCCAGTTGAATGAGTCTTTTTGTATATATATATATATATATATATATCTTCAAAAGTGAGAGTTGCTTAGAATTCAAGCTAAGATAACTTGATATTCAAGTAAACACTTTCTCTGGCATGTCAAGGATGTTATCATATTATAGTTTCCAAATTATTTCTTGATTAAGAAAACTAAAGTCAATTTCGGTTTGGAATAAATTATGTAGTAGAGTTTTAGAGTTTTCGAGTTACTGAAGACAAGTGAAGAATTAAAAATCACACGAAAATATCGATTTGAATAACTTCATCGTGGTAAGTAATGAACACTGGTATTTTCTTCTGAACACGTTACCATCTATTTTTCGATTTGTTGTAGCAAAGTGTTCACTTTATTGATTAATAACTATAATGGTAAATATACATTTGTATACACCTAAGGAGAATTGATGTTAGGACTATAGTAAGAACTACCATTGACCTTGAAAAGGTCTCCTTCTTGTACTTAATTAAATTACATATTTAATGAGCCAAAAATCACTCAATTCACGATTTATAACGAAGAATTTATCAGTAATTTATTAAAAGCTTAAAGGCGTGACTAAAAATTGATTTCGGGTCTAGCAGAAAAAAATGTTCTTGAACTCTTTTGAACATTTGAGTTTGCAAACCTAAAAGGATGAGTTCGCGAAATCAACCTCAGACACGTGGTTAAATGTTTGTTTTAGTCAAGTTTTTGATGTTTCTTTCCTAATCAAGGATACTACTCTTTCACACACAATTTACTCGCATATTTGGCTAGTTTCTAGACTGTGTTTGTTTTTGTTATTTCCTAAACCAAGATATAATTGATCTTATTAAATAAATAAAATTTATGCTAGTAAATTATTTATTTAACTTACCAAGTTATTATTGTGTTTACCATGGCAAGTTAAAAGCCATCTTTGAAAGTGCTTACTTATTGTAATTACGTGATGCATAATTCTACAAGATTTTAAACATAGGAAAGACTCTCAATGTTGGGAAAGGTTCTAAGTAAGGAAGCAATATTATTTTCTATCCAAGGGAAATAACTTTCTCTAAGAAACTTTGAGATTTCTTAAATTGCATGAAAACCTTTGCTTCAAATCAAGCAACCTAGCCTTGGTCATTCATTATAGAAAGATGATTCATGTAGATCTACATACCATCCCTTTGATAACCATGTGGGATCCATATAAGGTTGCTCTCCATTTCTTTTATCCATTAAGAACTGGGGTGAGGCTTTGAAGATTTCACTTAGGGATCATGAAGCACAGTTGACCTATCTTCTCTAAGATAGTTTCGTAACTTGTATCTATATTTATTTTAATTCTTGTTTATTCCAAAGGTCATTCTCTTCTGCTATAAGGTCATTCAACAATTGTTGATAAATCATATTTGACATAACTTCAATCATGATTGCCTAAACGCTTACCTTCAGGAATCCTGATTTGAAGATATCACAAGATCTCGTCTAAACTTAATCTTATACTGATTTTTTATTAGATAGAACTATTAGATTTCTCTATAAGTTTTGAAGAGGATAAAGCCTAATCTTGGATTTAGATTCACATACTCTGCTTTCACAACTGCAAATTATTTCAAATGGCTCTTTGAACGTCAAAAAATCAAACAACATTTTCATAAAAATGTATTTGGAAGGAACATATGTCATTCAAAGATATTTTTTTTTCATTTGGAGGTTGGTCTTTATATTTGAATGAGAATGTCGTGTCGTCCAGGGGAGCCTAGAAGAAGGTAACTAAAAAACCTAGAAGCCGATAGGTAAAAGTCCTAAGCAATATCTTGATGTTGTTCCTCTCTCTGTTGATCTAGAGAAGGTTTTCTAGCTTTTAAGGTGTAGGGAAGAGGCTTTCACGATTGGATTTCTCATGCTTTCACTGTTTCATTCTGATACCCACTTTGGAACAGACAGATCCAGTTTCTTACTTCTACCATGCCACCTTTCTGGGGTGCAGGGTACGACGAGACTTGAGGACCAACACGTTAATCTCAATGGAAAGTATGACTTAAGGAATTTGGAAACAGAATAACTACTTTGATGTTATTTAGATTTAGTAAGAGTACCCAATTGAATTAGTTGATTCCATTCAGAATGTCATCCTACTTTGTTATAGGTTCACAAAGAAAATCTGGGATTTCATTACTTAGTAGCTACCAAATTATGGACTTTATGTTGCGAGATCAATTGAAAGATTGGGATGAGAAGAGAGGAAAATATACTTTAAGAACAAATTGGTCTACATCGACTTTCGCAATTTTCTGGAAAATTTGGAAGGAAAAGAAAGAAAATAATAATGCCATAATAGAAAAATGAACTCTTACGCCGTTATAAGTGAATTTTAAGGAAAAGTTTGTGGATCGATTGCTGGTTGGTTTAAGTTTGTAACTTTTGAAGATTTAGTTACGTCCTTTAGGCAAAACACTATAGTGAGGATTTCCCTTAGTTGTCCCCTAGCCGTAGCGAAATCCAACCACTATGGTTTTCCATGTCGCTTAAGTGTAGTGATATCTCTTAGCTATACTTAGAAGTGGATCACATCTGATCCCGCTTGAAAGAAGGAAAATCACATGGAAACTTAGTTTCCGTGTGCTTTTTCACTTCACGGATACTCAGTATCCGTTTGGAAGTTGAAACGGATACCAAGTTTCCATGTGATTTCCTACGGATGCCAAGTTTCCATGTGATTTCCTACGGATACCTGGTTTTCAAAGTTTTACCTTAATATTTCTGTTTTTTACTATTTTGATTTACTAAAACTCTTCTTTTATTTACTTATTATATATCTTTTTTTTTCTTAATTATCTTTTAATTTATACAAATATTGCATGCTAAAAAAATTTAGGAAAAAAATAATGGACGGCACAACACCATAGTGAGGTTTCTTTAAATCAGTTTTTGAAAAAGATAAGAAAATGAGGAATTAAAAATAAAGGTAAATTGTTGTAGGGCCTACGGCACATAGGTGTGTGGCCCAGCTAGATATTTAGGATCTCTCTTGTGCATGTATATAAAGAATATTGTTCCATGTAACCATATTATCCTGATGAATGGAAACTACTTTGCCTCTCTACTTACCCTTATATTTCCACTGCAAAACGTTATAAGCATGAAATCTAACCATGCGGCAATGGATTTTGATTTTTCTTTTGGGTGCTATCAAATCCATGAAGGATATCTGGAATCGTTATCATCAAATCAACTGTCATCAACTTCCGAGGCACCATGTCCGATCAGTTAACCTGATACAACAAAGATAAGTTTATTTCCATCCCCTAACCTGTCTATGGCTTCGATTTATAAACGAACCCTTCATCTGGTCTGTAATTGAAATCCAGATTTGTGTTTTTTTTTTTTTTTTTGTAGTTTCGTTTTAGAAGTTTACCAAAATTTTGGGGTTTAAAATGGAAATTCAATCAGCCTCTTGATTCTTAACCAAGCTTCTGATTTATTATCACTGCACCATGATCATTATTACCTATTAAATCATATTGAATTTGATATATTATTGGTTTTCTTTCATCTGATCTGCGCGTACATCTATGTTTGAATGTTTTTTTATAGTCTTAACTCAAAAAAAATTTAGTTCTTCGCTGAGACGAAGTAATAAGTTATTCAATTATGAATTATAACCAATTAATTAAGGAAATTTGGCTCCCTGTTTCCGGAGTAGGTAAGGAAGGTCTGTTGGATGAAACCTTACTAAGTCAGTAGCTGTAATGATCATTGCCACAACCAGTATTGGATTTTTAATTGGGACTGAAGAAAAGAAAGCAACATCAATCCGAAATGAGAGGAATGGACGAGATTGAGATTTGCAAGGAAGGACATGTATATGAGGGGTCAGAAGGATACCGGCGAGCCATATCTCAATTACCAGTTTAACACTTGCCAAGTGTTGGATGAAATTTGCAAAAGAGCTCGCCTGAGCTCCACAGCCTCCTAGCGCCAGTTTTATCCGTTGTCAGCTTCACCACTTGACTGCACCAAAGCTACCTCTCTTCTAACAGGACCTCAGCACCTGAACCATTTATCCATAACCGCAACTGGCTCAATTGGCGATGACACCATCAGAGCTTTCCACTTGTGTAAGACCACCAACCTGACTCTAAGGCAAAGGAGCTAAGAAGAAAAATACACCTTGGACCTATTCTACGAAGATAAGTACCTACTATCTCTCTGAATCTCACTTGGCATTTGTCTTACAGTTTTTGATTGCTCTCGAGTATGAACATTGGCATAGGGTCTTACTTAAATTCATATCACTATTTCAATAATGATGAGCATCTTTCTGTTAGGAAATAAAATAAAATAAAAAAACTAAGCCTACATTAGTAGTTAACTGTTTGCTCCCCTATATAAATGTTGTTCATTGTGAATGTTGATCAAATCAAACGATGTACATTAGTAGCACATGAGGTCGAATACATGTACCATTCTTACAATAATTTCGAAATGGTAGTGATAAAAATTAATTTGATGTTTGTTCAAGATATGTTCATATGTATATGCATCCATGGTGAAAATTATCTTGATCTGTACAAGCCACGTCTATGCATCTTATGTCAATTGGTTTGGATCTTATAATTAATGTACATATGTTTGTCTATATGATGATTGATTGGTGGCTATGTCAATGGGATGATAGTCCGTGGATTGGAATCATCTGGGGAAAGAGGAGATGGAAAGGTTCCATCCCAGACGATCATGTATGACTCGGCGTTCCAACTCAGCTGGTCCGTGCCAACTCGGCTGTTACGATCATTGTGTCATATTCCAGCTTGCGGTGCTGGGATGTTCGCGATCAATTATATTCCGGTTCACGAGAATCAAAGCTTGAGGTATGTAACTAATGGAACATCTATTGGGCTTATTTATTTATTTTTAGAACATTCTTTTTCTTAGATAAGTCCATATTATATAAAGGGTCAATTTCAGTTTTGAATATGATATTGGTTATAGTTGAATGATGTTTTTTTTTTTTTGCAATTGGTTGTACCAACTCGATCTCAATGTATTCATTTGGGGTCTAGAAGTACTTGAGAACCATTATCACGTACTTGATATTTTCTCTCCAAATTTGAATGTTTTGTGGGATGTAATCCACTTGCTCGACTATTAAAGAGTCGGTATTTTCATAAGATACATTGCAAATAACATCACATGTATCCAAATTTTTGTGGAAGAACCCACAAAAGGTGATATGAGCCAGAAAATATCCATTTCCCTACTTCATCCATGATACTAACGAACCAGTAGATGTTGAAATACGACAACAAGAGAACTATCTTTAGTATAATATATTCAACCTAAAGTAATTGGTTGACATGTGTAGTGAGATTCTCTTGGCCTATTGAGATAAAGAAATTTCTCAAATTAAGCTAAATGTAGCAAAATTGAAAATGGAAAGAACCCCGAAGTAATGAGGGTTAGACGTAATGACTCATATAAAGCATGTGAAAAGGGACATATATATCATGAGACAAAGATGTATTTTTTCCCAGTAGTAATGACACCAAAGTACAGGTATCAAATGAATATGGGATGAAGCTAAAATGTAATTCTAGATCCCATCATAAATGAAAGAGTTGGGAATGCACCTGGTCATAGGTGTTAAATATACAATGTAATGTGTGTATCATAGTAGCAACCAATTTTCACATCAACTTTAATGCAAACAAGAACTTTGCCTGGCCAATTGAATATTTTATTCAGTTGAACTAGATCCAATGTCTGCACTTATGGAATGAAAAGTATATCATTCCTACGAACATAAATTCTCCAAAGCACTTGAGATATATCTGGATAAAACGTAACATATATTCATTCTAAAGTAATTGAGTTGAGTCTGACTTTTGTTACATAATAAGGCCACACCACTTATTAAATCTCCCAAGACTCAATGTCTAAGCTCTGTAAGTACTAAAGCATAATCACATCTTCCAAAGTGAAAAGGGTGTTCACGCGTGAACTCTTACCTTCCTTTTTAGAAATTTATAGTGAGAATGGATTTGATTGCATCTATAAATTATTTTTAATGAATGTGGAAGGAAGCATATTCTTAGAAAATTAATGTGTAAATCTAGTGAATTGTAAATCACTGGAACTTGAATTACTGAATCCATATTAACCCCAACAATTGAACTGATTGGGATTGATCATAAAGACTTTGACATAATCATAAGGCACATTGGTTGTGACACGATGTTCCGTTTTGAAAGTGCTAACACGGGCATCACTTCATTTGTGTGTACAAGATAGTGAACTAATAGAGTGCGAAGTTACGGCATCTATCACAATCAGTAATTTCTAAAGTTACTAGATTTGCACTGCCTCTCCCCATTATGCTTTAGAGTAAGAAAGCACGTCACTCATCTTATAAAGTCCTTCTTTAGTAAAATATGATTGAGACCATCCTGTTTTACTTAGATGCAAATGGTAAATAACTCATTCTTCAGAGAAATAAAATGTTGTTAGTGAACATATATATATGCATAATGCGGACCATTCAAGTGATTTATGGCTCTGGTGGATGATTCGACGCATTGAATCAGTTATCACTCACAACAAACGATGCGTTTAATTTTTGTAAAACTCATAGCACATACTACACAATGCAAAGTGCAAAGGCTCAACACCCTTGTTAATGCTAGAGAATTTACATCAAAAGAATTTGATGAATATTGCATGTTTAGTAGGATCAATATAGAGCATCTTATACCCAATGGTCTCGCAGAGGCTACCATAAAAGGTTACAAATGGTGCCTAAGGAATAGGTTATGCGTACCGACCTATCTTTTATTGCTTTGGGGATATGCAATATTACATGCATCCTAGTTAACTCGTTTTTAGATACCAATATTAGTCAACCTTTTCTGCGTACCAGTTGGTAACTGGATTTAAGCCTGACATTCATATTCTTACGCATTTTTGGTTGCACTATATATGTGCCATTACGACTCCACATCGTACTATGATGGGTCTTCAAAAATTTTATGTAGTTATGTTGGAAATGAGTTCCCAACAGTTATCCGCATTTTAAAACTTTTTACAGGAGATCTCTTACCGCTAGATTTGTGGGTCATCACGTTAATGAGATAATCTTCCCGTCATTAGGGGGAGATAAGAAAAATTATTTTATAAGGGAACGAAGGGAATTATCGTGGTGTGTTCCCACTGTGTCTCATATTGATTCTTGTACTCGACAACTGTAAATGTGAAGTGATAAAGAATATTCGATTTCCAGAATGTACACTGATGTTGCTAAAGTGATGAGATCACATATACCAGATGCAAACCTACCTGCAAAGTTACAAATCCTCAATACGGGATATACACCATAGACTAAGGTGTTGCAACTACACTTAGTGGAAGTGTGGTTCAGGCCGTGGCTCTATAAAAGAAGTTGGAGAGACCACTTTTTTCGATCAATCCTCACCTAGAAAGGAAGTAGGTGAGTAAAGCACAACTTATTTATATCATCAAAAAAATCATCTCATAAGATTGTCTCTGAATATGTCCACGAATCAAACTGGAGGACGCTCCAAAGTTTTAAATGATTCTAGAGAACAATTAAATTCTGACGGATTGTAAGAATGCATATGAGTCAATGGAAGGATCATGCGTGCACAATGATGATATAATCCATAAATAGTTGCTCAAGAAGTAGAGCACAATAAGATCGAACCATGCTTTATTTTGATTAATTTCAAAAAAATAGCATATTTGGCCTACGCAATCCAGATAGAACTTATTTCTTTGACAAATATACGGGTATTTGGTGTGGTAGTGCTAACCAACCTAGTGTAAAGCCTGTGGGACATATGTGATTATTTGTCACAAAGTGTAGTGAGAAGAATGAGGTCTTAAAGTATAAAGAATCACCTTGTGGCGCGAGGTTTCTCACAAACCCCTGGATCGCTTACTCTTTTGAACATCATAATGTTCAGTTAATTAGTTTGCTTGGTAGTTTCAAAAGAACTTGAAACATAGTATATATGGTTATATCTCTGGAGATTTAGACTCAAAGATATTTTCAAAAGTGCATGATGGCCTTTTGCTTCCCAAGTCGAATGACTCTAAACCACGGAGTGTGTTTGCAGTTACACTGGAACACTCACTTATTGATTTAAACAATCAGGCGGATGTGGTATACCCATCTAAGTGACTATTTGATTGGGAAAGGATAAACAAGTAAGGTTTTGTACCATGCGTATAAAATAAGTTCTTGATTCAGAATTGTAGATATATATGTCGACGGTATGGACATGATAAGTACTCTTAATGGAATAAGAGATCTTACAAGCTATTTCAAATCTGAATTTGAGATGAAAATCCTGGGAAATCTCGATCTTATCTATGTTCTGAACTAGAAGACCGAGCTTGTGGTATATTATTCCACCAGTTTGTATATGTCATTGTCAGGCAATTTAACAAGGACATGCATCCTGCTAGCACTCCCATGATTAGTCGAGTTTTAAATGTACATAAATGACCAATTCGTCTAAAGGAAGATGGTGAAGTTGTGTCGGGAGATGAACTTCCCTTATCTAAGTATAATAGACGCATTATTGTACTTAGCATAATGTGCTCGACCAAATGTTACATCCTCAGTGAACTTATTAGCTAGATATAGCTCAGCGCCAACGCAACGTCATTGGAATGGTATAATGAATGTTATCATGTATTTAAAGGTCACCATTGACATAAATGTGGTTTATCCCTGCAAATACATTAAAAGGAATGCTAATGAAAGTGCAATCCAAAAGTTGTGGATTATAAAGGAACAAGAATCTCTTCTCCAACAAAAGTAATCAGGGGAAGATACGGTAGACTATTTTCTAGATAATTACCGATATTCAGTTTCGAAAAGTACATGACTAAAGGAAAAATCTAGAACAACTCTGAAAGTAATCAGGGGGAGATACAGTAGACTATTTTCTAGGTCATTACCGATATTCAGTTTCTAAAAGTACATGACTAAAGGAACAATCTAGAACAACTCTGAAAGTAATCAGGGGGAGATGCCGACATCAGGGGGAAGATCCAAGGATATGATGTCGACATATTTTAGTTCGAAATTGAAGTTGTTTTGTACTCTTTTTCCCTTCGATCGAGAATAGTTTTTTGCAAAGGGTTTTGTTACTCGACAAGGTTTTTAGCGAGACAACACTAAAAACAACAAGAATGTTGAACGTTGAAGACATAAAGATCGCGTTGATATTACTGAAAATATTTGAATCAAAGAAATGAAAGGCGATAGTCTGTTAAGCAACGTAACTTCCAGAATCAACAACTGGGTCTTATAAACATTCAAGTTACTAAAGTAATGTGTGGTAAACTCCTTTTGACTGCAGTAGACTAATGAAAATTGTCTGACATCAGGGGGAGCATCTAATGGTGTGTTGAACTCTTTTCCTTCACCGAGGTTACTTTTTCCCACAGGGTTTTGTTGCTCGGAAAGGTTTTTAATGGGACTACAACAAACACCAGGAATGTAATTTCCCAGCTAAGGCTATTGTATCTCTCACGAGGATTTTCTGCCTTAGGAGTTGTGAAGCAACTAGTCAACTTCAATGGAGCAAAGTGATCATCTGCAACAGATCACCTTTACTTGCATCTGTCACGTTGTACTCTTTTCCCTTCGTCAAGGTTTTATCCCACTGGGTTTTCCTTGTCAAGGTTTTAATGAGGCAACGTATACGCATCCAACTATGTTATAAGTATACCTAATATTGTACTCTTCTCTTTTAGTTCAATTTTTGCCCCTCTGGGTTTTTCCTGACGAAGTTTTGAACGAGACAATTAACTTAGACTCGACGATCTTTGAAGATCGTATTACATGTGACAAACTACATGTAAAATAAGAGACAACATGTGAAGTACTACATGTGAAGAGCTGTACCAAGGTATTTCCCACTGGGTTTTCACTTGTCAAAGTTTTAATGAGAGAATTGATTTCGGCACAAGTCATCAAGGAGAGGATGACATTTGAAGAACTACATTCGAAGAACTAAATGTGAAGCATTGCATATGAAGTTCAATTGGACCGCACAAGGGGGGTGTTATAGGGCCTACGGCCCATAGGTGTGCGACCCAGCTAGATATTTAGGGTCTCCCTTGTGCATGTATATAAAGAATATTGTTCCATGTAACCCTAGTATCCTGATGAATGGAAACTACTCTGCCTCTCTACTTTCCCCTATATTTCCACTGCAAAATAAATCAATTTTTACTATCAATGAAGTTGGGGCTTTCATGCTCCTCGTTCATTCAAAAAAAAAAAAAACTATGTATGTGGTTGGGTACAATGTGTTGCTCTGGTTTTAGAGAAGTGCATATAACGAAAATTATTTCCGAAGTAATAGTTAGGGCTCCCTGAATATCGACAAGATAAATTGAAAGAGTCAATTTGACGAGATCGCGAAGAAAACATTTGAAACTCTAAACTCCAACCCTGAGCGATTCAAGACTCCATTATAATATTGGATCGTCCTTCATGACTTCTTGTACTAGGTTTTGGCTTTCATCCGACTTCTCATTCACCGCTCCATTTTGTTGGTCTACAAATTTGAAAAAAGAATAAAAAAATTACAACTTAATTTTTTATCTCCTTAATGGTAGAATAAAAATAAAAATTACAATATATCCCAAACCCTGGACTTTTGGGATGATTTTGTATTTCACGAGTAATCTAGATCATTGCTTTTTTTTTTGTTTGTTATATGGTGACAAGTGACAACAACGCAACAACTTAAAACCTTTCCCATCTCACTCGTAAAGTTTCCCATCTCATTCATAAAACCTTTAAGGGAGCTACAAGTTACCATAAAAAAAAAAACTACAAGTCCACACCCCTTGAACTACAAACTCTACTCAGATACCGGGCTTGCTAACTGAACATAGCACTAATGCTCCCTCCGTCCCTAATAAGATGACCTATATGGTTTTAAACTTTGCCCCATAAATAGATGACCTATTTCACTAATTAAGGGATATTTCTAAAACTACCCTTTTAATTGATTATTTTTTTCTATAAGAAATATGTATAATTTGATAGTCATGTTTATATTCGTTGCGTAGGTGTTTTAAAATGCTTTTCAACGGTATAAAGTTTATAAAAAACCGTGGTATAGTTTAAGAGATACATCGTTTCTAAATTTTACTAATTATTGCCCATAAAGATATAATTGTAAAAAATAGTTAAATATACTCCATTTTCCTCCTTACCTTAAAATTTGTGCAAACTACAACTAGGTCATCTTATTAGGGACAGAGGGAGTATATCATTGCCGATATGGCATGCATGCAAAATTGTTTTGGAACACGGGATCCATAGAAGTGGTAAAAAAAGAAAGTTCACTCACCGGATTGAAAGTATTGACGATGAAACTGTTCATTAGGTAGCGCAGCAAATCCTTGATATCCAAATGCCCGGCATGCTTCTTTATATCCATTATTAGTAGTATTATATCAACCATTACTAGGGATATAATTGTTGCTAACAACTGTAGGTACACATTTCATCTTCCTCCACGTGTCCACAAAGATACACGTGGAGGACATGCGGCTGAGAACATCAAGATATGATATCACACGTGGACAGCCAAGAGACGCGCCTTATCAAGATAGCGACGCCACCCACCAGATCCAACGGTAGGGGATCGAGGAAGACGGAAACACTAGAACACTTCGAAGCACTGAAGGATAACCCGAGATTCACTTTATCCTATCCCCAGAAAGATATAAGATCTACGGCTGGGGATAGTCATACTGACGCAGACAAGACAGAGGCAGAGGACAGCTGTCTACCGCGGACAGACATCTCAACTACCCGCATTAAATACCCTCAAACAGCATACATGTCAGTCAGCCTGTGGAGGAAGCACAGATAGCGCTGAATATTCAAACGGAACACGCAGAGAGAATCAAGAAAACGAAGACCTCTGCGTAAGCGGCACAAGACACAAGAGGATAAGGTTACAAAGGGGCTTCAGAAGTGGACCCCACGTAACCACCCTATAAATACCCCTCTCTCCCAAGTGAGAAGGGAGGGGGGAAAACATTGAAAAGAGAAGAGGAGAGAGACAGAGAAATATAGAGTGTAAGTGAGTTTCCTCCTGCTACGCAGGCTTATATTAGTCTCAAAGTCATTCGACTATTTCGGTAATCCCCACCATATAATGAAAAACCCAATATCGGAGACAGGGATCTGAGTGAGAATCATATAAGTTAATCGTTTCGTCTATGTTCATACATCCATACTTTATATATTCAATTCGTTACTTATAGCATATCATGTTCGTACATTTTATACTTCGTCCATTATTTATCTTATTGTATGAGCTAAGGACAATGATTGTAATTGATGAGACGAGGAAGAGTATTAGAACTCTGAGTCAAGGATTCGACATAACCAATGCGTTCCCTTCAGGCGCAGCCTATTTATTGTATTGCCATGAGTCTGCGCGCATTGTTTGTGAATACTCAGATGACTTTGATCTGCGTGTTCACAATCTGGCGCTAGAAACAGGGACTTTCATCCCGTAAAAGATTTATCTTCTCCTGTGACTTGTTTCAGACTTCGTTTTCTGAAAATAACGATGTATGGAACACTATGGTTTTTTCCGTTCATGATTTCAAAAACCAAAATTATGAGTAGATCCGTATTTATCTACATAGATCTGATTTTTCATGCATTTTCTAAGTTTTCGCGACCTTGAAAATCAAAACTTCGAACGGATCGGCGGTCGTCTACATAGATGGATGCCTTTCGTATCTTCAAGATATTACACCTTTGAGAACTCAAAATGCTAATAGATATCACATGGGACCCATTGTCTTCGTGATTTTTTCTCTCTTTTTCAGGGAAATATTAAAATATGGAGAAAAGCAAAGATATTGGGAAGGCAAAAGCTTCGTCAAAAGAGATGCCAAGGACGACCCCAGTGGTAAATAGGAGTAAGCAGAGAGGTGAAAAGCTGAAGGCAGCAGATAGGGCGCAGGATAATGCGGAAAACACGGCCCCCATCAATGCCAACATCATCGCAGCAAACGCAGTAAATTCCGCGGCAGCCAAAGCAGGAGCTTCAAGAGCTGGCGGATCCAAGGTTGGAGCTCCCAGAATAACCAACGCTCAACTACAGGAACATCAGGAAGTCGTAGCAGAGTCAGGAATACAACAACCCCTCTATGGGATGCCCTTAACCAACGAACAGAACATACCTTTCCCGACCAAGCAACCGCTTCTAATAGCAGGTCAACCCTCACAACAACCGTCGGGGTCCCGCGGTGCACGGTTAGATCCACCAGAGCCAGTAATACGGATCGTGGATGAGGAACAAACCATAGCCGCCGATGAGCGATTGCGGGCAGGAACACCAAATCAAGGGTCAAATCATTCCGCTCAGATAATGGCCGAGCTAGCAGAATTAAGGAAGAACCATTAGGCATACGCAGATGCTGTGGAGATTTTAGCACAAGAAAACCAAACACTCAAGGAAAGAATCATTCACAGCGCAGAGGTAGAAAACCAACACGACGAAGCTAACTCCAAGGCTGTAGCACCCAATCAAGATAGAAGAATGGTGATCGCAAACAACCCGATTCCATTGAACCGAAGAGGAGCAAGGAGCATCCAAAGATCAGACCCTGAGTACAATCCCGAGAACTCGGACTACTACGACGGTACCACCCTCCTAAGAGAGAAATCTACCATTCGTGAAGAGCACCAGATCGCAATGGAAAATCTGCGTGCTGAAATGCTGGCAGAAATCAAGGAGCTAAAAACTAGGCAGGGAGGCGGAAGACTAGAGCAAGTGATGAAGGAAGCAAGCACTACCCTGCTGACTCCACACTTGGCCAGGGCTTCCATACCGCATAAATGTTCGGTTCCTGCTTTCGATTGCTATGACGGGTCAGCTGATCTTGCGGCTCATCTTCGATATTATAATCGAATGATGGCCCATTGGGATAATGAAGACTCCATACTGTGCAGATACTTCCCATCAAGTCTAAAAGGGTCCGCGTTATCATGGTTCGATAACCTGCCGTCAAAATCCATCGATTCCTACGACCAACTCACAGAAAAATTTCTACCAACATACATGTACAACAAGGTTGTCAATACCGGCATGGACAAGCTATTCTCACTGGAGATGAATTACAAAGAGACCATCAGAGAATATACTGATAGATGGCACAATATTTTCCAAGCTATTGGCAACGTAGATCCTGTGGTTAGTATGAACTGCTACAAATGGGGGATGGACAAGATGAGTCCTTTGTTTGTGGATATCCATGGGACCATCCCTATCAACGATGGAGATCTCCGGATAATCATAGAAAAGCATGCAAGGTTAGAAGAAATTCAGTGTGAAAATCCCAGAGCTCATACTCAACGTCCCACACACACAAATTCCATGGATCAAGCCAGCGGGTCCAAAAGAGGAATCACAGAAGAGCATCCCAACGCAGAAAGGAAAGAACGAAGGGATGATAGACGAAGAGATGATCGAAAATTTGAAGATCAAGTCTATACCAAGCTGAATACCAGTTATTCGCGCATCCTGAGAGAGATAAAATGGAGGGAGAACTTCGATTGGCCATGGTCCAAGGGAAAGCAGCCTCCTAGATCAGAAAAATCCAAGGAATATTGTGAATACCACTGTTTCAACGGTCATCAAACAGAAAAGTGCAAAAATCTCAAGATAATGATTCAAAATATAATCGACGCAGGAGACCTAAAGCAATATATACGGAAGATTGATAACGAAGATAGAACCAAGAGAGGAAAGCAGGTTCAATTACCAGAAGGCAACCGCACCCTCAACACAATTTCATGTTCAGAGATTCAAGGACCATCCCTAACCGCCCAGATTGGGAAGAGATTAAGAAAACAATTCGAAGATTATTGTGAGCTTTATAAGATCGATGGGAAAGAGGTAAACGAGAACGAACAATGGATGGACGCGCCCATGACCTTCGACGCAGACGATGTGGAAGAAGACATGGAAGACCATAATGATCCTCTAGTCCTCACACTCCCAATAGCAGGGTGCAATGTCAAGAAAATTCTCATCGATGGAGGAAGCTCAGTCAACGTCCTGTTCTATGACACGTTCAAACGTATGGAACTCAACGACGAGCAACTGTTGTCATCTTACTACACCATCAACGGATTCAACGGCGCAGCTACAAAGCCCCTAGGGGACATTGTCTTACAAGTAGACGCAGGGCCCATTGATAGACACATTTATGTGTCTAATATGTCTCAATTGTATGTATTGTTAGTACTCGATTTTCTATTTATTTTGTTATTTTATGTCTTTATAGGTATTTTTAGAGAAATAAGCTCTTGCGGCAAAAATTGGCTCAAAAAGTGGTGTTTTACACCCTAGGATAAATACTAAAGACGCTCCAGAAATGCACCGGAAGAACCCCAGAAATGTCCTGGAGGAACCCCAGAAAAATTATTGTTTCAGCCCCAAAAATTACTATTTCCGCCCAAATTGCTAAAGGGACCCCAGGAATGGATTAGGGGGAGGTCACTTTCTTCCCAGAATTTGAAAATATTTTTGGCGGGAAAATTATGTCATACACTGGCAGATTTTACGGGCATGATTTGAAAGGGTTATGAGTAGACTAAAGAGCTGAAATTCAAGGGATAGACTCCTTATGGGTATATGAATATATTTTGAGTGTTGGAATGGCCTGAGGGTGGCCCAATCGCCGGATATTTTTCACAACAGTTAAAAAAGGAAAATAGGGTTTCAAGTTGATTTATGGAAATTAAAGGATACTAAAGGCAAGAAAAATAATTCTGAGGATTCATATACATATTTAGAAGATATTGGAATGATCGAAACATCTCAGAAACACGTGGAGAAAGAAAATATAGAAATTATTGCCCGTGGAAAATATTTGTGTTCAATGAAGATTATTTGGAGTTATGACGAGATTCAATGCGTGATATGGGTATAAATAGTCTCTTAGGGTGATATAGAAGCGGTGTCGAGAGTCTGGGGGGCTGAGGAGAGCCAGAGAAGAAGAAATTCGAGTTTTCCCAAACTCGGTTTCTGCTGCTGCTGATGATGATGAACATGAAGAACACGAAGAACGGACCTGCAACAACAGTCGTTTTTCTACTGTAGTAACCACTAACACCTGTGGGTCGTAATCAGGCAGTCTTATTTTACACAGCGGTTGCGACAGAGGTTCAGCAGTCTTATTTTATCACTGAGGGTCGTAGTTCTCTGGTTTTATTGTATTTCTCATATTCTCATCATTTGTAAACCATTTTTGAGCCATAATAAATTATTTTGAGAGCATTTTTACTATGATGAGTTAAACCCCAACACTGGGACGACGGAGGAGGCCGAGCTTCATACATGGGTAATTTTATTAATTCTTTTATTTACTTTTTGCACTAATTTTAATTGAATTAAGAATTTAAATTAATTACTTGTGATTTCATTTGATGGAGTATGCTTAGTCCTAGGGATTTTTGATATGCCATGCTTAAGAAATACAAGTAATATTTTATAAAATCTATCTTGGCAATAAACTAGAGTTAATATTTGTTTTGTTTTTGAACTATAATTGCTAGAATTAATTTCTGAACCATTTGAAGAAAAAAAAAAACGGCCGAATCTTTAGTCCCAGTACTCTTGCCCATATTGTTAATATTTTTTGTATATATTTATTAAATCTAAAAATTCCATTTCCTTTACAAGTCTGAAATGAATCCTAATTACTACATCCCATGAAAAATCATTAATCATTTTGGCGCCGCCGACGCGGATTTGTGCTTAGGTAGAATTGTTAGGTTTTTTTTTTTTTTACTATTATTTGTTCCTTTTTACGTTTCTTTTTGTGTCTTTGATTTACAGGTTCGAAGTGGAATACTAAGGACTTGGGAACAAAAAGCTTAAAGCTAAAAGCTAAAGGAGAAGAAAAAAAAAAGACATAATTTTTTTTTAGGATTTAATTTTTTTTATTATTTTTTTTTTTGTATATAGCCTTTCTTTATTTTTTTTAGAATTTGTAAATAGGCTTTATTTTTCATAATTTTTGTAATTTTGGACTTTTTATTTGGACTTTATTCTGGACAATTGGACTTTATTTTTATTTTTTTTAAACCCTACGGAAGGGTTATATATATAAAAAAAAATTATATATAAACTGTGTGCAGGGAAGGACGACGATTGTTATATCGTCTCGGCCCCTCGGGTTCGTACATGACATAGGAGTGGTGGCCCGAGTCGACTTCAACGGTTCATCCCCCGTCTGGTACGGGAGGTAAGTCCATCGAAACACTCGCGAATCTCCTGTAAGCGAGTTACTGTATTCGTTAAGGTGATTCATTGATTGAGGACGAATTTGGACTGTTTTTAAATTCCTAGTAAAGGGCAAGGCCTGGCCAATACAAGATAAGGGTTCGAATTTCATCACCGCTCCCTTCTTGCCCGCCTTAGAAAAACGAAACCTAACGCGAACCCAAGCTTAAAACTTGACTAGAACGAGACCGATAGGGTAACGCGCTTATTAGGAAAAAAATTCGAAGGATATTGGTTACTTTCTTAAGCACACCTCGAAGTTCATGATGGTTTCTGTGAGTTGAATGCGTGACTGCGCCGCCTTGTGATAGCGGTGAGGCCTTGGGTATCAAAGCTCCACTGAGCTTCCCTCGCCTCAATTCAACTTACTTTGACTCGGATTGATTCCAGAGGGGTTTGCTCAAATTGCAACAAATTCCCTTTCGAAAGATAGAAGCTGGTCTAGAAACAATCTAAGTGGAGCCATCATGCTTTTTGTTTGCTATATTTTATAGGTTTGATTTGGTCGAGTCAGCCTTGTTTGTGATTGTGTAGAATTCCCTTGCAATTAAGAATGTCGAACTGGTATGATAGAAGCCAATACAATGATTATCGACCTGATTTTGAATATGGACATCATCATTTTTATGACCATGTTGGGAATAGTGGTTGGGAACGCCATCCTTTGGAAGGATATGGGTCATACCCTGGTGAGCCAATTACTATCCACACATGCATCAGTCTTACGAGCAAGAAGATTATAGTACTAGTTCTTAGTCTCTAGAGGATACAATCAAACTATTGAAAAGTAGTCCTTTTTATGATCCCTCTGTTCCTATTCCTCCTTTAGAAGAGTCCCTCAGGAAGTTAGCTGAGTCGACGCATAAGTTAGCTGAGATGAATATTATAATCATAGACGAAAGAACTACAATAATTAGTGAACCTTCTTTAGAAGACCACCTCAAGCGGATAGCTGAGACGAACGAAAGAATTGCTCGAAATTACTTGAATTGCCTATATAGTGTATCCAATAATACCCTTGAGAATAAAGATAATTATTTACATAATCAAGATAACAAGGTTAGAATTGGTAGCACTACTTGTTTTGATGAGGTTCGATCTTTTTCATGTTATGATGATGAGGATAGTAGTAATGAAGAAATTTATAGGCATAGTAATGAGGAATCTGTTACTCCCAATGAGATTTATAATGATAATATTATTTCTAGTTCAAATCCAAATAATTTTAATAATTATTCACCTATTCAAAAGGACGAGGATTTGACTAGAGATACAACCGTTTTAGACGAGGATTACGAAGCCGATAATGGTTTAGAGGAACGAGTTTAATCTGAGAATATTGTTTTAGAGTCTAGCGATTTAGAAATATTAGTCTTAGACGAAGAACATGAACTCGTAGAGATTTTAAATATGAGTGAGGATGCATCACCTGAGTATAATTTACAAGAAGCAATTGACCATTTTCAGGATTTTGATGATCTAGAAATTAGGGAAATTGTAGCTAGTCTATCTAGAGACACCCAATATTCTAAGTTTGGGGGTGGTTATCATCCATGTGCTTTCACTCTTAGAAAGGTCCCTCACTTGGGACTTGACATATGTGCCTCAACCATTTTACAAGATTACCTTCATACTCGTTTTCCCGAACCTAATGATGTCCAGGAAGAAGTTCAGTCGTTAGAAACCCATCCTCTGGTTGATGTGGTTTGCCCAGGATATGATCCCCAGATTGACTTTGTTTTCCCACCAAATAGTTTTCTTCCAACTGTGGGAACGTTTATATTCCAAATGTGTCGAATATTAAGTTGTGAGACTAAACTTAAATGCTTCAGGAAATTAGAATCGACACATTTTCTTAAGAATGACCACTACTCTCATTTTGGTCAATTATGTAAGTCAAATCTTATTGACTTAGAGGATCCTCAGTTATTTAGGTTATTATTGTGCGCTTCTAAGATCATATTTGAGTTTTTCCAGACTCTAGGACCTAATGATTCGGATCCCACCTATGAAGAAACGCAGCCAATGAAAATTTTCTATTTAGACCCTTTCATAGAACCTGAACCTGAACCACAATTAGATATAAATTTCTTAATCAGGAAACTAAGTAAGGGCATGCTAGTCTTGTTCACTTTCTTGGTTCATTGCAGTTTCCTTTGGTCAGCTCTATTTAGTTTTGAAGACCCACATTTATTTCGACTGTTATTTTATGGTTCGGGTTGACTAATCCTTTCCTAAGTCTGGATGAAGACTTTAAACTTAGCACTTGTTGGGAGGTATCCCATGCTCATGCAACACGGTAATATCTTTCCTTAACTCTTCCGCTTCAAATGGTAACAACTTCTCCTTGTTCATGCTTTTAGTTTCATCTTTAGAATATTGAGGACAATGTTAGATTTAAGTTTGGGGGTATGGGAGAAACTTTTTAGTTGCAATAAATAAACTCCAGAGCCTAGAAATTTATGCGTATTTAGGATGGAACTAACCAATCTAAGTGGATGGAAGCAGTTTGGTTGTAGGAGTTGAGGAACCAATCTGAATAGATGGAAACATCTAAAGAGTCTATTCATAAAAGCACAGAGCTCAGGTGTTAGAAATAACATGATAGTTGCACCATATCTCGTTGAGTCCTTTTCACTTCTATTTTTATTTTGTTTTTAAACTATGTACTCTAAGTGATTAGGTGGGGCCCACGATTCAAGTTTTTACCAATGCTAGGGTGAATTAGAGTGATTGATATACCATGAAAAAAAAAATATTGAGACCAGACCATTTGACTAAAAGGAATAAATTCAATAAAGTCGACCACTGGTACCCTTGTATATGCCAGTTGTGTTGACCTAGAGTTAGGTTATCGACCACTGGTTCCCTTGTATATGCCAGTGTGTTTATATTAGTCAGACTAGTATCTCAATCCATTAGGATAGGTTCATTTTGGCGGAGGCCTTCAGACAGATATGGGAAACGCCGTTCACTTAGTAAACATCAAAACCATCTATGTTTTTCTATATCCATCTCTTAATCTTTCCATGTGATTAGTTTGACTCCGAATATGATGTCCATAGTGCAACTATCTGAGTAGAGCTCTGTCACTTATATATGAATTTTAGTATGCTTGAGTGCAAATTCGTGTACATCAATTGGAATTTCGCATCAGGGTACTTCCTCTTGTAGTCAATAAGTATGCCAACCAAGGATATTCTTTAGTGCCTTCCAAGGTTCGTTGTAGATATCTAGGGTCTGGAGTATTGGTTTTGTGGGTACACCTCTGGTAAACCCTCCCGAGATTAACTCGGTCACTAGGGACACCTAGTGAGTTAGGATTTTATTTTCAATATTAGTTTTGCTCGAGGACTAACAAATAATAAGTTTGGGGGTGTCGATAGACACATTTATGTGTCTAATATGTCTCAATTGTATGTATTCTTAGTACTCGATTTTCTATTTATTTTGTTATTTTATGTCTTTATAGGTATTTTTAGAGAAATAAGCTCTTGCGGCAAAAATTGGCTCAAAAAGTGGTGTTTTACACCCTAGGATAAAGTACTAAAGACACTCCAGAAATGCACCGGAAGAACCCCAGAAATGTCCCGGAGGAACCCCAGAAAAATTATTGTTTCAGCCCCAAAAATTACTATTTCCGCCCCAATTGCTAAAGGGACCCCAGGAATGGATTAAGGGGAGGTCACTTTCTTCCCATAATTTGAAAAATATTTTGGGGAAAATTATTTCATACACTGGCAGATTTTACAGGCATGATTTGAAAGGGTTATGAGTAGACTAAGAGCTGAAATCAAGGGATGAGACTCCTATGGGTATATGAATATATTTTGAGTGTTGGAGTGGCCTGAGTTGGGCCCAATCGCCGGATATTTTTCACAACAGTTAAAAAAGGAAAATAGGGTTTCAAGTTGATTTATGGAAATTAAAGGAGACTGGAAAGGAAAAAAAATTCTGAGGATCATATACATATTTAAAGATATTGGAATGATCGAAACATCTCAGAAACGCGTGGAGAAAGAAAATATAGAAATTATTGCCCGTGGAAATATTTGTGTTCAATGAAGATTATTTGGAGTTATGACGAATTCAATGCGTGATATGGGTATAAATAGTCTCTTAGGTGATGTAGAAAGCGGTGTCGAGAGTCTGGGGGGCTGAGGAGAGCCAGAGAAGAAGAAATTCGAGTTTTCCCAACTCGGTTTCTGCTGCTGCTGCTGATGATGAACATGAAGAACGAAGAACGGACCTGCAACAGCAGTCGTTTTCTACGTAGTAACGACTAACACCTGGGGTCGTAATCAGACAGTCTTTTTACACCAGCGTTTGCGACAGAGGTTCCGTCTTATTTATCACTGAGGGTCGTAGTTCTCTGGTTTTATTGTATTTCTCATATTCTCATCATTTGTAAACCATTTTTGATCCATAATAAATTATTTTGAGAACATTTTTACTATGATGAGTTAAACCCCACCACTGGGACGACGGAGGAGGCGAGCTTCATACATGGGGTATTTTATAATTTTTATTTACTTTTTGCACTAATTTTAATTGAATTAGATTTTAAATTATTACTTGTGATTTCATTTGATGGAGTATGCTTAGTCCTAGGGATTTTTGATATGCCATGCTTAAGAAATACAAGTAATATTTTATAAAATCTATCTTGGCAATAAACTAGAGTTAATATTTGTTTTGTTTTTGAACTATAATTGCTAAAATTATTTCTGAACCATTTGAAGAAAAAAAAACGGCCGAATCTTTAGTCCCAGTACTCTTGCCCATATTGTTAATATTTTTTGTATATATTGATTAAATCTAAAAATTCCATTTCCTTCACAAGTCTGAAACGAATCCTAATTACTACATCCCATGAAAAATCAGTAATCACCCATGAAAGTGGACACTCGATTCAGCGTCGTAGATGCACCTTCACCTTACAACGCCATCATCGTAAGAAGATGGGTTCACAATCTCAAAGGAGTAGCGGCAACTTACCATCAATATCTCAGGTTCCCAACACCCCAGGGTGTCATGGAAATTAAAGGATACCAAGTAACTGCGCGGGAATGTCAGACCTCACAGAATCAGATCAATAACGAGCGGGAAGAAAACCACCAGTCCCGAAGAGCCAAAAATAAGGAAATAATCATAGATGCATATCTGGAAGAAATCTACGGAAAAAACCTTCTGAACGTGAACACCACTGGCAGCGCAGAAGCCAACACCTCCGCGACAAAATAAAACGGAGAGCACACCAAATAAAAATCAAAGAATGTTCCTCTATTGGGGGAACCAAAACCCATGTTTACGCCTGTCGAAGCAGCTAAAGAAATCAACATAGGTACTGAGGGAAATCCGAAGATTATCAGAATAGGCACCTTGATGGATGAAGAAAGAGAAGCCGCGCTAATCAAACTTCTAAAGGAATACGCGGACATCTTTGCTTGGAAATTAGGGGACATGCCGGGAATTGACCCAAAGTTAGTTCATCACGAACTTCGAATAAAACCAGGTACCCCCCCTTTTAGGCAGAAGGTGCGCAAAGTAGCTCCAGAATACCATCGAGCAGTTGAAGTGGAACTCCGCAAACTACTGGACGCAGGATTCATCAAAGAAGTTAAGTACCCAACATGGATCTCTAACATGGTCATCGTACCGAAGAAAAATGGCGGAGTAAGGATATGCATCGACTTCACCAACCTCAATAAGGCTTGCCCTAAAGATAGCTATCCACTGCCAAGCATTGACCAACTTGTTGAGGCAGTTGAAGGATACGAAGAAATGTCATTCATGGATGGATACTCTGGATACAATCAATTATTCCTAGCAGAAGAAGATCAACAACATACACATTCTATACACCACACGCCTCTATTGCTACGTAAGAATGCCCTTTGGATTGCGAAACGCAGGGGCAACCTACCAAAGAATGGTGGATGCAATTTTCAAACCATGGATTGGAAGTACGCTGGAAGTATATGTGGATGATATGCTCGTTAAAAGCAAGCTGCGCAAAGATCATCACCAAGACCTAAAAGATATTTTCCAAGCAATGACAGTGCACAACATGAAGGTAAACCCAGAGAAGTGCACTTTTGGTGTCACTTCCGGAAAGTTCCTCGGATATTTGGTGACGAAGAGGGGCATTGAAGTCGATCCCGCTAAAATTGAAGCCATCGTAAGAATGCCATCCCCAAAGAGTTTAAAAGAGGTTCAGAAACTCAATGGTTCGCTGGCTGCGCTGGGGAGGTTCATATCCAGGTCCTCGGACAGATGTAAGCACTTTTTTAACATTCTCAAAAAAGGAAGCAAATTCGAATGGACGGCAGAGTGCGAGGAAGCTTTTCGAAATATCAAAGAATACCTGGCTGAGATCCCTATATTAAAAACCAGACCCTGATGAAGTGTTGGCACTATACATAGCAGCAACAGAAGATGCAGTCAGCGCAGTATTGGTTAAAACCAACACGAAGATAGAGCAGCCCATCTATTACATCAGCAAGACTCTGAACGAAGCAGAAAGAAACTACACGAAGATCGAAGCTCATCTTGGCGTTAGTATGGGCAACCCTGAAACTCAGAACTTACTTTTTGACTCACTACGTCCGCGTCCCATGCAAAGCTCCACTAGAAGCAGTTCTTAAAAACGCAGGAAAAGTAGGCAGAATTGCAAAATGGAATACTCACCTAAATCAATTCAATATCATCCATGAATTACAACACTCTCAGAAGTCACAAGTATTAGCAGATTTCCTAGCAGACTTACCATTGGATAACTGCGAAGAAGTCATCATCGAAGGACGAAAGGCAGCAGGACTACCAGAGATGGACGAAGGTAAAGACACTATATACATCTTGGAACAAAAAAAATCCTAGGCAATGGGAAGTCTTCGTAGATGGGTCGAAAAATAAAGAAGGGGCGGGGATAGGCATCGTAATCACCACCCTAACAGGAGACAGGATCATACATGCTTTCAAGTTATAATTCAAGGGGAATACCAACAACATAGTTGAATATGAAGCAGTGGTGCATGCCCTTCAGTTGATAATAGAAATGGGCATAACTGACGTGCGTCTGACAAGCGATTCATAGCTAGTCATCCGACAAATAGAGTTGCAATATAATGTTTATGACAGAACATTGTCAGCATACATGGAATTGGTGCAAACACTGGCATCACAAATCCCAAACATCAAATTCCAACATCTGGCAAGGAAGGAACTCAGGCACGCGGATGCCCTGGCCTACATATCATCGATGCTCAGAAACGAGGACGTCAAAGCAATCAAAGTAACCAGGATTTACGAGCCTTCAATTGATATTCAAGAACTCTGCGCTGCACAGCAGAGGAACCACGCAGAAGAAGATATGCAGATGATGACGTGGGAGAATTCATCGCGGATGATTTCCAAGAAGACGACATCATGGCTAAGGCAGATCAAGATGAAGACTTCAGCAAAAAGAAGATTGGAGATCTGAGATTCATCTTTTCCTAAAAGAAAGAATTCTACCCTCAGATCTAAAGCAAGCCAGAAAAATACAGTCAAAGGCAGGAAGATATGATCTGAGAAAAGAAATTTTGTACAAAAAATCTTTTCTCGGACCATTATTACGTTGCCTATCCAGATCCGAAGGACATTTGATTTTGAAAGACATACACCGCGGCGACGCAGGCAATCACAGCGGAATGAGATCCCTAGCAGATAAGGCGAAAACTCAAGGATATTACTGGCCAACAATGATACGAGACGCTGCAAGAATGTCACGAAGATGCGAAGAATGCCAGCGTTTCGCCAAAAAAATCCACGCACCAGCAACAATGTTAAACCCAGTAGACAGCCCTTGGCCATTCTCAAAATGGGGCATAGACATCGTGGGTCCCCTAATCGAAGGATCGGGAAGAGAAGATTCTTGATAGTGGCCACGGACTATTTCAGCAAATGGGTAGAGGCTAAAGCCCTGGCAAGATTCGAGACGCAGATGTCTTCACATTCATTTTTCAAAACATCATTTGCAGGTTTGGCATACCAGCTGAGATTGTATCTGACAATGGCAAGCAATTCCAGGGAAAAAACATCGACTTACTCTTCGATACTTTCAAAATTCGAAAGAACAAGTCAACACCAATTTACCCTCAAAGCAATGGTCAGGCAGAAGCCACAAACAAAACCCTCGCACTCATCCTCAAAAAGCAGTTGGACGAATACAAGAAGCGTTGGTGTGAGCAACTACACAACGTTTTGTGGGCTTATAGGACAACTCGAAGATCAGCCACGGGAGAATCCCCATTCTTACTCACCTATGGAGCCGAAGCTATTATCCCAACAGAAATAATCATGCCAACTACGAAGACTGAAGCATGGGAAAAGAACCTCACAGCGGACATGATGTTGGAAAGGTTGGATGATCTAGAAGAGAGGAGGGAGGCAGCACTACAAAAAATGGAAAACTATCAAAGGAAAACAAGGGAGTAATAAGAGGGTTAAGCTTAGAAATTTTAGAAGGGCAGTATGTGCTGAGGACCATTCCCCAATACCAACGAGAAAAGAAGTGGGGAAAATTAGCACCAACATGGGGGGGACCCTTCGTCATACATGATGTTGCAGGAAATGGGTCTTATTATCTGCGCAACCTAAAAGGGGAGATCCTCAAACACCCATGGAATGCAAAATATCTCAAGCCATACTACCCGTAGAGGGCAACGCAGACCTGCATCTACGTGAAGAGCACCAGAAGAAGAAAAAACGACGCTTGCGATCGACATGTTTCTATCTCTGAGAGAGGAATAGCAAACCTCAACCTATCAATCAAGCAAACTTTTGGCAAAAAATAGCAATACATGGAGCAACATATAACAAGACGACTGCGTGTAAATATAACACCTCACGAGAACCCTACACCTGTAAATACAGCCTCCGCGTCAATACTTCATCCTCCTGTTTTTTACTATTTACTACCTCAGAGGTTCCATCAATGGAATTCTTAAATGTAACTCAACAAACTGAATAGACACTTTAACCCTCTTTCACCCGTGGACGTAGACACTCTGCTGTCGAACCACGTAAACACTGTGTTAATTGTTGTTCTATTTTACTTGGGGAAAGTAGTCACCTACAATCTCTCGGGACTCCCCTATCAGCGTCTATAAGTGTAGGACCATGGGGAAGGCATCCAGCAGAAAGAGATACCCAACCAATCTTATGGCAGCGGGTTGACGGAATGAACGTACATTCCAAACAACTCATATCCTAGAACGCTGCCCCGACCCCCACCGTCTGGGAATCCTCTGGCCCAGGATTAGCCAGCGGGGTGACAGGTCTCAAGACGTTCACGAAGATACACATATCTTCGGGTTCGCACTCAAACACTTCACTTACACTTATGGCAGCGGGTCGACGGAATGAACGTACATTCCAAACAACTCATATCCTAGAACGCTGCCCCGACCCCCACCGTCTGGGAATCCTCTGCCCAGGATTAGCCAGCGGGGTGACAGGTCTCAAGACGTTCACGAAGAGACACACATCTTCGGGTTCGCACCCAAACACTTCACTATCCCTGTTACAGTCAGTTATATTCCAAATTAACCATAACAATTATCAATTCATTAAAAGTTGATTACAGGCTTGGCAATGGTACGCGGAAACAAGAAAATACAAAAGGAATCTCACGAAGCCTCATAATCAACAAAGATCAACTCTCTACAAAAATCTACGGATGATTCAACCCCACCAGCAGGTTTAGCAATCTTCCCCTTCTGCGTTGAAGGTACGCTCCCACCCGAGGAAGGGCCTGAAGAACCAGATGTAGGGGAGGGGGTTTCTCACGGCGCGGATAGCCTGATAAGGCCATGCTCGGTCTTCAGATCATACTCAATGCTATCCAGAATTTTGTTGGTCTCTTCCACTAGTTGACACCGAGCCTTGTACGCAATAACATATTCATCATCTCAGCCTTTGACAACAACGAGGAAAGGCGACTCACTTCCTTCGAAGCGGCTTGGGCAGCCTCGTCCCTTGCTGTAGCTAAACCTTTATGATAATTAATCTGACTTTCCTGATGCACTAATTGAGATTGAGCCTCCGCAAGCTCTTCATTTGCAGTACGAAGCTGTCCCTGGAGCTCTGCAAGGAAAAGAAAAACGCAGATGGTTAGGTCCAGGAAATTGCAGAATCACACTCGATAATATAAGCATATACCTTCGACTCTCGCCGAAGCTATTTCATATTCGTTAAACAGCAGCATCACGGGCTTCACCAAGAAAATCATACTCATCTGACAACTTCTTATAATCCGCTTGAAGGGTTGAAAGGGCGTACTGACTCGCATCTAATTCTACCTGTTTCATTGAATCCAAGTGACGAAGATGATTGACCTCATTGTTTAAACCCTCCAGACCCTTGTTGAGCCGTACATATTTACTTCAAGATTCCTCTCAGCCTCAGCTTGGCGTACCACATCAGCCCTAGACGCAGCTAAAGCTTTGCTGAGAGCACCAGCCTCAGCCCTAGCGTCATCTCTCTTAGCAAGACGCTGAAGGTAATCTTTAACATCAGTCTGAGAAGAACGAGCTTGACGCAATTCTTCTTCCAAGAGATTGATTTTAGCTTCCAATGATGAGACCTGTTCTCGGGATTCACGAAGATTATCACGCGTCCACAACAACGTTCCATCAAACAAACGACGATCATTGTTATATTGGTTCTGCAAATCAATCATTTGGACTCGTCTGACCCGCCATTCTCTGCCAGAGCATTATGTTCATCGGCACGAGCATTCCACTTATCAGCCTCGCTCTTTATCTTCTCTACCAACTCTGCGATGCGAGATTTCTGACGCTGCCGCTTTTCCGAAGCCATACTAACTCAGGAACTCCACCCACTGAAGATAGGGTGGGGGAGGGAGACTCAGACAGAACACTAATTACGGTAAAGGACAACAGCAAGGAAGAGAACAGATAATCAAACCTGTAACAGCCGAAGAATTCTTCTTGGCCTCCTCCAATTCACTACGAACCATAGCAAGATCCATACGAAGCTTCTCCTCCTCCTTGCCTTTTGCTCCTTAGCCTTGAGGAGACTCTTCAACTCACATATCTCCCTATCCCTATCAGCGATGACAGTCTCGCAGTAAGCTCCTCTTCCCGAAGACGAAGCTTAGCCTCCAACTTAAGGGATTTGGCCTTAAAAAACTGGTACAACATGTGATTGCAATGCTCACTCCTCATCATCTGCGAATCAGAAGATTAGAACACCCTGACTCTAAAAATTGCTAAAAACCGATACCAGGCAAAATGATAAGAGAACTCACCTCTAACATCCGCTGTTGGGGAAATCCATACTGATACCCATCAGCCAACGCCATCATATCAGCAACAGTCGAGGGAGCATCGACTACTAGAGCAGCCTCCGAGGCCCGAAGATTCTTATCCCACGCTACTGCAACCTGGTCCTCGGGAGACAATTGCATCATCTTACGGGTATAGGCATCAGAGTTCTTCTCACCCTCCACCACAGGGATGGATTGGGTACGAACATCAAGTTCTTCTTCTTAAACCAAGCTAAGATGGCATCATCACCCTCCAGGATCAGTGGCTGAGGAAAATCATCTCCAAGAGACCCAACCGAGGCCTTACCCATGTCCGTGAATTTAACACCCGAAGAGTTCGAGGCTACTCTTGCGTCCAAATCTGGAAGGTCTCTAGCACCGCTCCTCTCTGGAACATCACTAGCATCCACGACTCCCTTACCCTTCCCGTCCACCTTGTTAGAATTACCAAGCACATCCCAATCATCGTTGGGGGAAAGCAGGTTGGACTCAGAAGCCAGGCCTAGGGCAGCGTTTATGTCAAAACCATCCTCCGCAGAATAAATCCTACCAAAGGAAAACTCCTGAGACATAGAAGGAATTTCACCACCAGCACCCTCATCACCAAGGCCAGTGTTATCATCACCAGCATCACTGCAACCCGCAGGATTAGCTTCGGCACCAGCATCATAATACTCTGCGGGATTAATCTCACCACCAATACCGCCGCCACCGGCGGTAGTATTCCCTTCAACAAATTCATCAACATCATGACCGGGAGGGGATGTATCAGTACGCTCTTCTATGTCAAACACATCTTCATCCTCGCCAAGCTCAGTCACAGGACTGTTAACTTCTTCATAAACCTCCGCCTCCTCGATTGTTGCGGTGGTGGACTTCTTGGGATTTATCCTCCTCTTCTTCGTCGCCTAAAAAGACAAGGCACAAGAATAAAAATCCCTAGCTTTGAAAAGAATTAAAACTACCTCAACTAAAGGACAAGGCATATAGAAATCTTACCCTGACAACCGCAGCATTCTTCGCCTGAAGATCAGCATCGGAAATCTCTTTGTCATCTCCATCAACAACATCGAGGGCATATTGGAAATTCATTCCCTCAAAATTCAAATGCCAAGGACGGAGATTCCCATAACGAGCAGGAGGATTCGTACGTATCTGGCTATCTGCGGTAGGACGCCATCCTTGCGGACCTGGAACCCACCCCCAAGCCCAGGGACCAACAACCTCAATAACAGTTGCGTGCCATTCATAGTCATGAGCACGCTTGATCCGCTCACGAGTAGGAAACACAAGTTTGTTGGTAGAATTCTCTGTACCCGGGACGTACTTCACCTTAGCACCACTTACTTCACTCAGAAGGCGTATCTCACCACGAGGAGCGACAATATTCCGAAGACTCACACTCCACCGTTTACGATTCCTACTGTTAACATAGTCACCGAAAGACTTGTTAAAATTATCGGGCGTATACCACTCCCTTTCCTCAGGGTTGGGAACATAAAGAGTCATCATTGTCTCTCCTTTGCTCCGAAGATAACACTCCCTCAGTGCACGAAGATAATTCCCATGAAGTTGGGAAATAGAGCGACAGTGTGTGTTCTTCGAAGAACCCTCTCGACCAGCCAACACATCATAATAAAAAGAATCTCCAGACTTGTACAAAGGCAACATAAGACCCACTTCAAAGGCCCCCACCGTGGTCAGCAGATGAAATTCATCAAACTTATACGTGGATATCATCTCATAAATAATATCATCATCAGAAGCGTGAAAACGAACATCGAATAGTTGCACTACAACAAACTTTTGTATTTGTGACACTATATTTATAACACCTAAAATGCGTTGATAATATTATATATTTGTGACATTTTGTGTGTCACACATATATGGTGTTAGATAAGTACAAAAATAGCTTCGACATATTAATTTGTAATACTTTTGTTTGCGTTGTAAATAAAATTGGTATTAAGAAAAGCTAAAAAAAAAATGATTTTTTTAACGTTTTTTAAAAGTGAAAATAAATATTTAAAGTACGTGATTTTTCTACAACTGTCTTGAACGTGCCTTAAGGGAAATCAATAGATTACACGTATGTTAACTACTTTTCCTAACTTGGTCAACTAAAATTCCGCACTAAAAGCTTGTTTAACTCCTCTTAACTTGTTTCCATATAATATTACTGTATTCATTTAGATTTTGGCTTCCCATATATGTCATCTTCTTCTCCTTTTTCTTCTTCTAAACACCATCTACATGTTACCAATATCAGCCGCCGCCACCACCACCAAAGCTTGTTTAACTCCTCTAGGCTCTAACTGATTCGGATTTAGAACATACATCACACAGTAGAACTTAATTTCTTTCTGCCCGTTGTTTTTTTCTTTTGATTTTATGTTTCTTGTATGGATTTTCTTATTCTTAGGGCGACAGAAAAATATTTGAATGAAATCATATATCTAAGAGCATCCACAGTGGGCGAGTATAACCAAAAATTTGGGATGAGATCGTAACGCAGTGGGACGGAGTAAAGATTAAATCCCAGCCAAAGATCAAATCCCAGATCATATTTGGTCGCGACCAAATACCAAATCCTAATATAGTCGGGCGTAAATTTAAAGTACGCTTGTTGCTGGGCGGACACCCAACCATCCGCCCGTTCACTTACTCATCAGGCGGGCACCAAACCATCCGCCCCATTCAAAATGAAATTCATCAGGCGGACACCCAATCATCCGTCCGTTCACATTTCGTCAGGCGGACACCAAACCATCCGCCCCATTCAAAATGAAATTCATCAGGCGGACACCCAACCATCCGCCCGTTCACTTACTCATCAGGCGGACACCAAACCATCCGCCCCATTCAGATTTCGGGCGTAAACCAATTTTACGCCCCATTCAAGCGTACACCAAATTTACGCCCGTTTTCGTGCGGTGATTAATTTTACGCGCGACCAAATTTGGTCTTCTCCCCATAACGTCACAGTACAGATTAAACTCATATTTAGTCTTTTTTTTTGGTCTTTGATCTTTGAGTTTAGTCGTACCATTGCAGTCGCTCTAAACAACGTATGTATACAGACTTTTAAACTTTTGGTTTTTTTTTTATATATTAGTTTTTCTTCCTGGGAATCTTTAGAGTATGGGATTTTTTTAATATATTTTTGGAATTAATCAGGAATAGACAAGTGGATGAATCATAAGAATACCCTCTGATCAGGGCGCTAAGAAGTTAAAGATCTAATCGACATTCAAGTAGGTGTTCCTTTTATCTGTTACTTTTGATCTATCAAGTCACTACTTATTACATGTTTTTTTTTCTTTTACTTTCTGTAGGTGGAATTTCATTTGCAGGTAATCAAGCAAGATTTACCAATCCTTCTTCAAGAGAAAAGAGAATACAGTCGAATCTAATCGTTCAAGATCAGTTTCTACTCAAGGAACCGCTCCATCCAGAGAACAACATGTATTATTAGGATTGGAATCAAAATTTTATTTCCAATGCTAATACGCTTCATTGATTAAAGAAATTCAATTTAGATCTAAAATGTATGAATGTTTAGTTGGACAACATTTGGATGTTTTGAGTATGTACAAGGTTTACTGCTTATTTGTACTTATCATATATAAATTGTAAATTTTGTTTACTGGGAAACTCAATAATTTTGGCATGGAATAGTGTCTGCACATGACCTTAAGTTACTGCACAAATTTTATTTTTCGCAGCAATAACAAATTGCAGCAAATGTTGTCATTTAAGAACGCGCTATTATTAAAAAGGAACGTCATTAAAATAATTTATTAATAATTCGAAAAACAAATAAATAATTTATCAATAAAATAAAATAAAAAAACTTATTTATGACGCAAAAAATATAATTCTAATAGAAAATTGTGCTACAAAAGTCTCACGGCATAAGTGACGCTTTTGGCGTCGGACGGACTATTTGCAACACCTCTTTCTATAACGCACTGACTGACAGCCAAAAAACGTCGCATATATATAATTGTGACGTAAAATCAAATATTTGTGACATTATTTTTCATTGAAAAAACCATGTTTTGTTGTAGTGTTGAAGACCATGTTTTTTCTTGAAACCTCCAGATCAATATGTTTGAAGGTCACTTTCTTCTCCCCAACAGCGACGCTGCGTATCTCTTGAGAAATATCCTCCTCCTCCACGGGATCAGGCGCAGAATCCTTCGAAGGGTTTCTATCGGAAGCTTTTCTCTTAGGATGAACCTTAGATGCATCAGTCTTCGAAATCACTTCTTTCGAAGACCTCCCCTTGGGTTGAGACACTGGAGGGGGAGGTAGAGGATGTTGGTGAGACGCGGAAGGAGGCGCCACTGACCGAAGAGGTAGGACATCCCGCGTTCTCTTAGGATCATCACGCGAATTAGCTGAGGGACGAGAAACAACATACCGAGAGCCAGGAGTCTCTTTTGGCTGGTCCCCCTTCTGCGTATTCCCTCTATGCGACTCACTCCTCTTAGAAATTAAGCGCCTCTGACCAGAAGAAGACGAAACCCTATGAACGTGGGCATCACCTTGGGAAGATTTAGACGAACCTCCACCAGGCGGAGAAACATCAGGATCCCTACGCGGAGGAGATCTACGCGGACTAGGCGGTGGAGTTTGATAAGAAACCCGCGGATGATCAGCCATGTCTGCGTAATACACAAACAAGTTTCAGATTTCCGCGGATACAAAACGAAAATCAAAAAACCCAATTTCACCCAGTTCTTCGTAATCATGAACCAGATGGAAAATAAGAACAAAACCTAAATAAAAAGAGGAAATAACAAATAGGGGCAACCATCCACGAAGGACGATATCATTACTGTTTATAATGACGAACATGGGCAATCATACACACATCTATATATATGTTCTTCATCACAAACACATATAGCAGCAACAGAAAACGAATATATTTTTCAAAAGATAATCATACACAGTAGAACCACTTACCTATAAAGGAAAAATCAGGGTCGTAAAGAAAGCTTCGAGGAACAACAACAACAACAACAGCAGAAGAGCTCCGAGGAACGACAACAGCAGCAGCATCAACAAAGACAAAAAACAACAGCAGCAGCAACAAAGACAAAAACAACAGCAGCAGCAGCAACAACAATTAATAACAAGGAAACAAAAGAAGAAAACAAAAGTTCTGAGGAAAGAGAAGGAATGAAATTTATGACTAGAGAATTTTCATATTCCTTCTCATATATATATACAAAGAGAAATAAAACCGCCCCACTACCCAAGAAGAAGTTATTGCAAATAGTGAGTAACGTGCCCTAAAATCTAGGAAAATAATAAAGAGAATATGAAGAGAGTAACACGTTTTTTCTTCCCACTTCGACTAACCACCCAGTAGGATGAAAAGGGGCAAATTGTAGGTACACATTTCATCTTCTGCCACTTGTCCACAAAGACACACGTGGAGGACATGCAGCTGAGAACATCAAGATATGATATCACACGTGGACAGCCAAGAGACGCGCCTTATCAAGATAGCGACGCCACCCACCAGATCCAACGGTAGGGGATCGAGGAAGACGGAAACACTAGAACACTTCGAAGCACTAAAGGATAACCCGAGATTCACTTTATCATATCCCCAGAAAGATCTAAGATCTACGACTGGGGATAGTCAGACTGACGCAGACAAGACAGGGGCAGAGGACAGCTGTCTACCGCGTACAGACATCTCAACTACCTGCATTAAATACCCTCAAACAGCATACGTGTCAATCAGCCTGTGGAGGAAGCGCAGATAGCGCTGAATATTCAAACGGAACACGCAGAGAGAATCAAGAACACGAAGACCTCTGCGTAAGCGGCACAAGACACAAGAGGATAAGGTTACAACGGGCTTCAGAAGTGGACCCCACGTAACCACCCTATAAATACCCCTCTCTCCCAAGTGAGAAGGGAGGGGGGAAAAACATTGAGAAGAGAAGAGGAGAGAGACAGAGAAATAGAGAGTGTAAGTGAGGTTCGTCCTGCTACGCAGGCTTATATTAGTCTCAAAGTCATTCGACTATTTCGGTAATCCCCACCATATAATGAAAAACCCAATCTCGGAGACAGGGATCTGAGCGAGAATCATATAAGTTAATCGTTTCGTCTATGTTCATACATCCATACTTTATATATTCAATTCGTTATTTATAACATATCATGTTCGTACATTTTATACTTCGTCCATTATTTATCTTATTGTATGAGCTAAGGACAATGATTGTAATTGAGGAGACGAGGAAGAGTATTAGAACTCTGAGTCAAGGATTCGACATAACCAATCCGTTTCCTTCAGGCGCAGCCTATTTATTGTATTGTCATGAGTCTCCGCGCATTGTTTGTGAATACTCAGATGACTTTGATCTGCGTGTTCACAACAACATTCCTAATATTTCCGTACGCTCCATATGCATACCCATTGTTAGCACTTAGCACTGTTTTCCCAACTCATCAACGCCTTGCTATCACTCGATATTGTATAGGCACCAATCTTGGGTAATAGCACGTGGCAATTTATAAGTTGGTCAAGAATGCACGGTCAGGAATCCTAACACATGATAACATAGTACCAAAGAAAGTAGATTATCAAAGCACCGCCTAGATATGTTGAGGTATAAAAACAATTCTCTCTCTTCACTTTTTTTTCAGACCTTATAAAAGCAAACGACTCTCGAAATCGCTCTCTCATTCAGATCGGTAAACTTTGAAATTTGTTCCTCTCTAAAATCCTCTCTCTGCAAATATGATGATAATCGATATCAATCTATTAGTTAAATTGATTATGATGATTGTATTTCTGTTATTTTTTGATGATTTTTGTGGGTTTTTTTCTAGGGTTTGTTGTTTTTGTTGTTGAATATGGCGACTTTTGAACTATATAGAAGGTCGACAATTGGGATGTGTTTGACTGAAACTCTTGATGAGATGGTTTCTAATGGAACTCTTAGTCCTGAACTTGCTATTCAAGTTCTTATCCAATTTGATAAAGTAAGTAATTTCTTTGATTTTCTTTTTGTATTATTTTTTTGTTATTAAATTTACTTTGTTGGCGTAGTTCGTCTGGATGTTTTTAATTTTTGTGTTTATTTTTGTGGATTTGTTTCAGTCTATGACTGAAGCTTTGGAAACTCAGGTTAAGAGCAAAGTCACAATCAAGGTGAGGTTTCTTTGTTTATTGCTTATTGGTATTGATTCTTGAGGAAAAAATTAGGGTTTTCCATGGGAAATATGAATGAGTGATAGGTATATTATGTTTTTTTAACTGAAATCCATTAGTGAAAATATCATTGGGAAGTAGTAGATGAATTAAGTATACTGATTTTATTGTATCAACTAGTGAAGAAGAGGCCATTTGTTTCTTAGTTTCGATAAAAATTATACTGCTTCTGAGGCAATTGTTTGACAATGCTTTATGAGATTTTAAGCTTTGCTATGAGAAATGAAGTTTTTCTGTGATTTAGTTTGATTTGATACATTCAATTCTATTAGTAAATCTATTGTGTAGCTCTAGAATAAGCTATTTTAATTTCTATAGAGAAGCTATTGGATTTTGTTCAGAAAAATCAAACCAAAAAGGATGGTTATGGAAGGCAACAAATTCATATGCGTAACTTGCGACCTATACCCTGATATGGCTGGAGAAATTTGACTGTGTTGTAATACCCATAGCCTGTTTGCACGCTGCTTTGTTTTGTAAATTCGATCTTCACACAGAATTAGAATAGATTTCAGAATCCGCTACTAGCAAGTATTTTAAACATTGAAGAGACTTGTTAGACTAGATGGCAAACTGGGAAATATGGAGTTGTTGAGGAATGTGCTGAATAGTACTCTAGGAAACTACTAGAGAAGGTGTTCCATTTTAAAACATTAGCAGATATAGACGACTTGTAGAGATAAACAACGGCAACACCTTTGAACTGTTTATAAATGTTTTAACCTATTACCTCTAAAAAAAACACCTTTGAACTGACAATGAAATTGTAGTCATGGTATGTGACAGGCCATCTACTGCTACATATATAATGAGTAAATTGAATTTGCGAGGCAACCAGCTAGTGATTAATATTTTAGTTGTGAAATTGCGTAAGACCAGCTATTTGAATGGTTGACCTGGGAAAAAATGAATGCGGGTTACAGCTCACTGATTGAACTATTTTGCATTTTGTTTCTTTTATCTGAGGATTGGTAAATTTATTTAGGAGATCACAATACAAGATTATTCTGAGAATATGCTTTCTGCGAATAAAAAGTAACGCTTTGCAAACATAACAACACTAGCCAAAATTGTATAAGCTAAACCTAGTTCTCTTGTCTAGTTTCAAGTGAGACTTTTCGTCTTTTTTGAGTTTGTGTTTTGATTCAACTGGTGCCATTACGATGGCTGGAGCAGCAGTAGGAATGTACTTAAGAACAACATATTCATGTGTCCATCATATGTTGCTTTTACTGATTCTGAATATTTTGTTGGTAATGCTGCTATAAATCAAGCTGCCATGAATTCTACCAACACCATTTCTGGTGAGATTTCTGATGCCTTTGCGTCAGATTATAAATCAAAATTCCATGACTATGTTGGTTATTATACTGTGTGTTTTATATTATGGAAGTATTTAATTGTAGCTAGTAAGTTTGTCGATGTTACATTATGTTCATGATCAAATTGATCCAACCTTGAGGATTAGTTTAGGGTAGCATGCAAGTCTGGTTATGCTCCATACAAAACGGTTGACTGCCAAGGGGATTGAAACACTCGATCTCACTATTGTAGGGAGAGAGTTTATCCATACAAACCACCCCTTGTTGGTTATTTATCTGTGGGTGTCTTGTTGCCTTCTTCTTCTTTTTTCCCCATTTTCTTGATCTACTAGCCTTAGATTGGCATAGGGTGAATTTCTGACTTTATGATAATTTGGCGACCTTCTATAGCTCGGTTTCCGACCCATGGTTTGCTCATCTTTCTGATCTTGTAAAACATTTTTTTCTCTCCAATTGTATGTTTTTTTCTCCAATTGTACAATTGAACAGATTATTGTTCATCTCTTCTTCTTTTCATACATTCTAATCTCAAGTAACATTTATGAATTCTGCTCTTGCTCTTTCAACATATGCATTCCCTGGGGCATGATATATTTCTTTGTACTACTACCCTACAAGATTACTGAAAAATCTCCAGGCAGGATCTTGCAGGGGTTCTGCCCTGATTAAAGGCTTTCCTTGTTTGCTAAACGTTTTCTTTTTTGCCGAGTGATTCTAAAATTCTGATTTATGCTGTGAAACAATTGAACAAGAAAGGCTGTGAAAAACGGTTTTGTCCTGCCGGGCGCGCAAAGTCAGATTTGTGGTTTATTGGCTTGCTGGGCCTTGCCAATCCGTTTTCATGACTGCAGTATTATGTTCTAAAACTACATTTGCTAATGAGCTCAGGAATGAGTAGTTGATCTTAATCTTAATATGATCCTGGATCTATGTAGGATGGTGTTATATCATCTATGTGGACATAGGCACATGGGCATTCTAAGCATCGTACGTATGAAATGCTACAGTTATTATAGTAGTTACTGCATACCTTCATCATAATAGAATAAATATATACAATTATAATGCATTATCAGATAGTAGGCTAAGTTTTCATCTTCAACTTTACATGTTTGAACTAGGGGAAACTGCAAATATTATTTAAGTATGGAGCCCCTATTAGAAAAGAAAGGGCTCAATTTATTATCTGGCTTTTTTATCAAGCGACGGTATGCTCAACCTAAGAATTTTAATTAAACTCCATACTGAGGTTTTTTATGGCGTGTTTTATCATTGCATGTGATTGTGGTATGTAATCTGAATATCTTTTCTCTTATGACACTACTGTTTTGTAGTTTGATTTAGTCGTCCAGTATGTTAGATCTATATAGTTTGGTGATAAAACTGTGACTGCCAGCTAACCACCACTAAGAAAACTACCTTCCAATATTTTCACCATGCTAAATGCTTTGTTCTTAGTCAACTACTTTGTTAGAACATTACTGGATTTAAAATAGTGTGTCTAGTAAGTCTGCTTGATCACTTGTGACGTGTTATAGTCCAGGATAAGTGGGTATTTGGGAATTAGTTAGGAAACGGGTTAAATCTAGTGCAGGAGTGGGGATTACTAATTAAGAATCCCATGGATCCCCAAAGTCCTATGTTTGGTTCTTGAACAAAAATATTATCATTTGAAATAAAGAATGATGAATTGATAACCATCCCCTCCTTTTGGCTTTGAAGTTCTGTTATATATGGTCGCTGAGCTGCCTCTTTGCTAAATTGAAATCAATCTCTTGGCTTTTTTTCTTACAGGGACATCTGCACACCTACAGGTTCTGCGACAATGTATGGACCTTTATCTTGCAAGATGCATTGTTTAAGAACGAGGAGTGCCAAGAGAATGTTGGCAAGGTTAAAATTGTTGCATGCGACTCCAAGTTGCTCAGTCAATGAGTTCAGATAGACTGTTTTCTCTTTCTGAGTTGTTTTTAATGACACATTATATTGTGTTAAAAAAAGGGTTTGCTGGAATGCACAGTACCCTTCCACTTTGCAAATCTGTTAATTTGTAGACATGTCAAGAAGGGAGAGGTAGGTAGCCAAATGTATGACATGGACCAAGAAATATTGCAGTTATTCAATTTCACCAAAATAAAGTATACTGAAGTTTTAAGAACTAAAATAATAAAGCAGCAACACTATTCTTAAATAGAACAAAACTGAGTTCAGCTAAACAAGGCTCTGAAAAGTAAACAAGGCCGCTATTAAACAGCTTTGATCACATTTACTCGTCTTCCTGGTTGCGATCACATTTACTCGTCTTCCTGGCTGCGCAACCTAGCTGTCTTGTTGGTAACACAGACATCCAACTGTGCTGCACGCTCAACAATATCCTTCCTCTTTCTTGTAGAAATGTTGTGTGCAATCTCAGCACTGTAAGTCCTGTTGTGCATCATCAACAATTCGAGCTCCTTGACATTGTGCACAATAAATTTCTTGAAGCCATTGGGTAGGAAGTGACGGGTCTTCTTGTCTGAACCGTAACCAATGTTGGGCACCAAAGTAACACCCTTGAAGTTTCGCCTCACACGAGGATCAATACCCTTAGGACGTCTCCAGCTTTCCCGACACTGTGGTATCTGTCACTGTGTGGCCTCTTGAAAGCCTTAACCCTCTTCTTGATAATCTTCTTGGTAAGCAAAGGAACTGGCATTGCTCCTCGAGTTAGATGTGTCTGCTTCCGCCGGTTCTGAGTGAAACTCTGTCTCTCCCTTTCAAAATATCATAAATGAAAAAAAAAAATGAAATTTGAAGTTTATTCTCTTTGCAACTTTTTTAATATGGAAGATAAACCGTATGAGCTAGTTTACATGTAATTAGTTCACAAAGACAACCTCCCCAAAACTCAGTGCATTGAACAGGCTAGAAAGTCCTTTTGATGGGCCACCAAAGCACACTCGGTATGATTCTATGCTATGCCTTGAAGTGCCCCGACGATTGGAGAAACCCAGAATTTCATAGATCCTGTTGGACAACAGGGACTCCAAAACATCGCCCAAGGGTTGAACACCCGAACTTTTGTTTTCTTCATTGAGATTATAGAACTAAAAATCAAGGACGGATGACTTTGAACCACCACCGCAGCTGCCTGATGCATCGTGTGAACTACCACTTGAACCGTCAACTGGGGCTTGGTTTAGCCTCTCTAGGACCAAAGATCTACGCCGTTGGAGCTTTATCGAGAATGTTGTTGCCTCGAGAATTACAGGAACCTGTGTAAAATTTTGAAGAGAGATTGATAAGTTAATCGAAGTTATCTAAGGTTGAACTTATAGCTGACTGTACGCTAAAACTAAATGAAAGTTAGACCCAGCTATACAAAATTCCAAACCAGAAACGACGCTGGTAATTGGCATATACAAGAATATTCGGTAGGAGACAAAATGGGCATTGGGACTGCAAGGGTGCTAGCTGATTCATGTCTAGCAAATTTTTGGTGAACTATAGGCAGTAAAATGTTGTACAAAAAAGAATTCAAAGGCGCAGCTAGAGAACTAAAAGCAGTTTTTACCATTTGTCATAGAAACATAATAGGTGCTTATGTGGATAACCTGTAGAAGATTAAGAAAGAAGCAAGTTTAGAAAAAGTCGAACATTTTTCGCATACCTGTGCATTGATCTGGGCTACTTTGTGCAGGTGAAGAAAACCAACCATATCCTGGTAGCCAGTCAGGAGTTTCGCCAACTCTTTGTCCTCGTCTGTTTCGCAGAAATCCAAATTGTGGATTCGGTTTAGGATAGGAGGAGTTTAGAACACAAAAAGGTTCTAATGTCGAAACAAACCTGGGATTGCTCTGACTGCAAGCAAGGTATCTGCCATATGCTGCCATCTCTTAGAGAAGGAAGATGAAAGAAGCGATGGCGGAAAAGTAATCACCGCAACTGCATTTGAAGACCGTACCATGCTTTTCAGAGACCTAATAAAGGAAAGCATATCCCATTCCTATCAAAAACAATGTCTGTTAATTACGTAAAAGATCCAAAAAGGCAAGTTAAAATCATAAAATCAGATAGAATATATTGCTCAGATTTCTGCCTAAGAGGACTGCGTTTACATGAGGGGCAGACATCACTAATTTAGCATTATGAAATCGGCAAAGAAACATTACTTGCTTAGAGGCACAGATACCACTCCACTCTAAGGAACAAAGAAATCCCCTAACTTACATGCAAAACATTTAACCAATCTTTATTTATCTAAACTAACACCAACATAACCAAATAAATAAGATAGCATTACACATGAAAGAGCTTATATCGTTATCGCAACTAACCATCTCAGAATAGCAACATTGTGGAGCACAGAATGATTGTATGGCAATTCTACTCGGACATATAGTTCCACCATCATTCCTGGAAAAGACATAGAGAAAGTTTCAGTAAACTAATAACATATGATTGATGAAATTTTCATCGCTCAAAACTACAAAAGGAGGAACTCTTGCCCAGCTCTAATCCTATACTAAACTACCAAGTTGTTGGGTAAAGAAAAGATACTGACTAGTAACAGATCAGCGTAAGTAGAAAAGCATGCAAGCACAAATTTTTTGAGTATGTGCAGCACATGCACACGTAACTATGTATGAGGGGAAGATATGTGAGCGGTATTCTAGGTCCACGTATACCTTGGTCGGTAAACAATTTGATATCAATTACCTGGGGACCTTATGTGGTTGAAACAGGAAAGAGGCAGTTATAAGCTGTGTTATTGCTTCGCTCTTCTTCTACTTTTGAGGTGTTTGAGAGTAGTTTGATTAAATTGCATAACATGATATAGTACACTGCACCGCAGGCAGCATCAAACAAACAATTTGGGGTAAAATCATACATTAACAGAGTTTAAACATGAGTTAGCCTGAGCTGTTTCAAAAGACTACTTTAAACCAGAAAAAGGGTCAGATACAAAATAGACCTAATGGGTACAACATGATTCTCTTGAGTTGCTCTTTTGGGAGAGAAAACTATGGCATAAACTGGGTGTCTCTACTCCATGGGATACATTTCTGTACTCAGAAAAGTTAGTGAGAAAAATGGACAAGTTAATAAGTGGGACGTCACAGTCATTGTCGGGTTCCCAAATTCCGTCTAACAGTGAAATCTGCATTTCATGCATATGTGGTACATGATGTTACATACTTCCATATTCTGTATGATTTGCCAAGAAAGGGATCACAATCATAACTTATAAGAAGCATCAGCTTCATTTGAACCCAAAACTAAGAAATAACTAGTTTGTCCTATACTTGTGGAGCTATACTTGTGGAGCTAATGCAGCACGCCTGCAATAAAAATATCTTCTTTATAATTATCATACCTTGAAGTTTGAGTTAAGAATGAAGAACATCGATCACGAAAAGCTGAAAGACTTGGTGACTCTTGGATACTAAAACACTCAATTCGCTGCGCATTCAATACATGCCTCTCGAGTGGTTTGCGCAAGTCAAATTCATTGCAGTACTCAGTTGCATCTGAACAAACACAACTCATTAGACACTCAAAAGAAACATAAACCATAAGCCCCTTCTACGCACCACAGTTGTCCATGCCTTAACACTCAATTAACCAGAAAAACAACTTACTTCCATCGAGATTTTGTTGACTCTCCCCAAAATACTTCTTGTACTGCCAAGCAATCCTTAAACCCTTCTCCTAGATTCAACCAAACCCATCAAATTGTTAATTAAACAGAAACCCATAATCAAGATAGCAAAAAGAGTAGAAATATACACCTGTTCTTGATCAATACTGCTGCGACTTTTTTCGTTTTTCGACAAAACGGGACTAGGTAAAGTACCAAGAAAAGCTCTTGGGTCTTTGGAAGGACTCGCATAAAAAAGCGGTTGATTATGTACAAGTCCTTGCGACATGAAATTCCTTAATAATAATAAATGATGTGGTGCTTCTTCTGCATCTTCCATTATCATTACTAAACTTCCTAATGGAAACCCACCTCCTAAAATCTCTACAAATTAAAATTAAACAACTCAATGTCAAAATCAACACAAGAATATACAGTAGATTTCTAGTTAGAAGAGAAAGAGATTTTTACTGTCAAGGTCTGGGATTCCAGAGGATACATAAGTTACTCCATTAGGTCCAGGCTTGATTCCAGGTATCTGAGATAAAGGTGAAGTGGATTGGTTCCGAGAGAAACTGCTTGTCCTGCTCCTCGTAGCAGCCATGGATGAAAGTTCCGAGTAAACAAAAGAGCTCTAAGAATAGAAAAAGAGTCCCTTTTAAAGTTGTTGCGGCTCCTATCTAAGTAGGGATGGTCATTTGCCCCACCCAAACCCATCCCGTGGGTACCCGCTCTGTTTGGGTAGGGTTTTACCCGTGCAAATGGAATGAGGTCGGGTATGGGTAATACCCGAAACCTGAGCTACGGGGATGGGGTGGGGACGGGATTCAAGGTCCCCGCCCCATACCCGCCCCGTACCTTTCATAATTTAGGGGTTTAGACATTTATGCAATAATGTGTATAATTTTTATACTTCCACCACTTAGTCGAGCTTTCTTTCATTTATCATATTCTTGATCGTTCTTGTACATTCATCACTTTCGTTCTTTTGTTGTGATCAGACACATTATCTAAAAGTTAAAATAGAGAAAATGAAGCAGATAATGAAATGGTTAACGTAAACGAAGATAGAATGAGAAAGGAAAAAACAGAAAAACTAATAAGTCATTAACAAATTCTTTTGTTCGCTTTAAGATAAATTATTGAATTTAAGATTTCAAAACCTGGCTAAATTGGGGCCTATAAGGATTAATTGGGGCCTATCAATACGTGACAAAATAGAGACATTTTGAAGTAAAATGGAAAGCCCCTTAACCAAATATTTTTTAATGACAAATTTACCCCCTAATTAATTAGTGTAAATCGGTGATTAGTGGTAAAATATAGTGTTAGATGTGAAATTAACGTGTGTTAATGAATCATCTGAACATGAAAATTTTTGAAAGTTTGAAATTTTTTGAAGAACACCAACTCAGAATCGGTATATGTTTTCATTGGTATCAACCGATTATCCAGAATCGGTTTATATGGGCATGAACATAAACCGATTGTGGGTAAATTTTTTCTTTTTTATCTGTGAATTATGTGTTGTTAGACATCAAATAAAATCAAAATTCATTTTATACCCGAGTTAAGAATGAGTATGACTTCATACTCAATCTCAGATCGTTTAAGATGTTATACTCGCTTTCAATTCGCGTATGAAGTTATACTCGCTTTCGATTCGAGTATAAAGTTATGCTCGTTTTCAAATTGGGTAATCGAAATGAAATCGAGTATTATTTCATACTCATTTTATGATCGAGTATTAACTGGAAAAAAAATGGGTTAACCAGAATCGGTTTACACGATACATATGTAAAAACCGATTCCTGACATTGCACAACAGGAATCGGTTTATAAGAATGCTCATGTAATCCGATTCTATCCAAAAAAAAGATACAGAAAAATTGAGAACAACAATCGGTTTACTCGACTCACATATAAAATCTGATTCTAACATTATACATCAACAATCGGTTTTTATAAGTGCTAATGTAATCCGATTCTGGTTCAAATTTCTCGAACCAGAAAACATATCAAGGACAATCGGTCTTTGTGGGCATGAACATAAACTGTTTCTATTTGCAATCGGATCACATATACATTAACGTTAACCGATTCTGATAAACCAAGAAAATTTTGATTTCAAAATTTTCAATTTTTGAGCAATTTTATGTTAGTAAAACCTAGTTTATAGGATTGGGTTGAGAAAAAAAGAAGAAGAATCAGTTGAAGTGGAGATGGAAATGAATTTGATTTTGATTTTAGTTTTATGATTTTGATTTTGATTTTGATTTTTAGTTTTTAAATTTTATGATTTTAGTTTTATGATTTTGATTTTAGTTTTTAATTTTATGATTAGGATTTGATGGGGACAAATTAGTAGTATTAATATTTGATAGAGGGTAAAATGGTAGTTTCATCAAATTTAGACATCCCTTATCATTCTTTATGGGGTGGATGAAAAAATCCATAGGCCCCAATTTATACGGATTTCAAAATGCATTGTTCTTATGTTATTATTTTTGTTTGAATCATATTCAAATTTATGTATTAACTCAGTGTTACGGGTAACCCATGGAAAACCCGTCCCATATGGGTATTCCTCATACCCGCCCCGCCCCAATCCATATGGATAACGGGGTGGGAATGGGTATTTTTTTTACGAACGGGGAAGTGACTGGGATTGGCATACCCGTCCCATGACCATCCCTATATCTAAGGGCAGTGGGGAACTCCGTTTTAGTGCAGATCGACGAGGTTAGGGCTCATAGGAAAATTTTAGGAGTGTGTATTAAGTCGTGCCCTAGCTGTGTGGCTGATCACGTATGGCTTTGATTTTTTATTTATTTTTATTTATTTTTTTCATAAAAGAGGATGACTCCTCAAACTTACACAGTTAACATACGCCTTTTGATGAAGTTGTTTGTGTTCATGACTTGTACATTCCAATTTTGGATGTCTAAATAGTTCATAATGGCTAAGAGACTTTCACCTTTCCAATTATTTTGGATAGTGAATCTATTACAAAAAACTGACAAGTTTGCTGCCCAATTGATATTAAATCTACTTGTTAACACAAAAGCCATAGCTTTAAAATTTATATCAAAGTTTGAGTTGTTTCTAAAATCCGAACTTTGTTTGAATCTTCTTTCTCTAGCTTCAGCATACATTCCTTTCAGCAACTTGAGAGTGGGCTGCGAATCACTTTGAAAAATGATATGGTGACCACTCATTTCAACTGCCCAATGGAAAGCCGCCTCCGCCCCTGTTATTTTTAACTGTTCTCTAGTGGCACAATTTCTCCAACTACCCCTAGCTTCGATAGTTCTTCCTGCAAAATCAATCATTGTTAGTCCAACTCCTGAGCTAGTCATAGGTTCATGCATGGATAAAGCTATGTTTATCGTGATTTCCATGTATCCTAAATTTCCCTGGAGTTGGCAGCTAGTAACAATCAATGAGTCATCGTTTAGCGGATTGTAATACAAGGTTTGCATGATATCGTATTCTTTTCTATTAATCCACATATAACTATTAATGAATTTAACTATCTTCCTTGCTGTTACAGTACTATTTTGAATTTGTTTTTTGAATACACGATTACATCTTGCTTTCCAAACATGCCATGTTATAATATTACAAAAAACCTTCCATTCAATTACATTGTTTTCTCTATCTACTTGAGTAAACCAACCATTTAACCAATCATGAAAAGTGTTAGCATTTTGCATTACATTGTCAATATCAAAATTAAGATGCATCCATACTTGTTTTGTGAAGTTGCATTTCATGAATAAATGAGTAAGAGATTCATCATCTACATTACAAAGTTTGCAACAGACACCTATTTATGGTATTATAGCAGCAACTCTCACACTATTTGGAAGTATAGAGTATGTTGCCTTCCAGATAAAGGTTTTGATTGAAGGAGTTATTTTCATTTGCCAAATTTTGTTCCACTGAATGTTAGATTCTCCTGTACAATTAATGTTGTTATATAAAGACTTAACAGTAAAGATACTTTGTTGCTTAGCGTCCAGTGAGGAATGTCTGGTAAACCACTGTTAGGAATTTGTATCTTGCTTATCTTGTCTACAGTAATTCTGTCGAAGCAACCTGCTAGTTTTGTCATATCCCAAGTTCTATTTGCTGTAATCTAATGGCATACTTTAGTGATACCTACATTTCCTTTCCTAGCACTGTTAGCGGTTGATTTAACATCTAGGATCCAGTAGTTGTCCCATATATCTATATTTTCTCCATTTCCCAACTCCCAGAAACAATATTTCTTTAAGTTAGCTACTTCTAATAATATACCTTTCCACATCCAACTATCACTTTGATTTGGAACAGTGTTTATATGAAGAATATCACACAAAGGATAGTACTTAGATTTAAGACTTTTAACCATTAGATAATCAAGATTTTCATGCAATCTCCATCCTATCTTAGGCAGTATAGCTATATTAAAATTTTTCATGTTTGGGAACCCTAAATCTCCTTCCTCCAAAGATTTGCACATATTATCCGAACCTATAAGACAAATATCTTTTTTACCTTTATCATTCAATCCATTTTCATCTCTACCCCACCAATAGTTTCTATTTTTTACTAGGTATCAACGGGGCTTATGCCCCGGCTTAACCTTCGATTATGTGTCAAATTTCATGTAAACTTCGGTATTCGACACTGGATTTTCAGCGATATGGAATTGTACTAAATATTCCCCTTTTTTGGAAAGGTTAATCTGGTTGACAACATATATTCTACTAAACTTCGTTAAAATCAAAAGTATACTTCCATATGAGTATACTTCCATTTGACTTTGACAAAAATTCATATGAATGTAGGAGGCATTAAGATTTCTATTTTCACACAGCTCAAGAGATAATATCTCTGTCACGTCTTGCATTGAGAAAGAAACCTAAAAAATCATAAATCCAGTAGTATCGAGAGATGGAGGGAAACAAATATATATATATGTATACATGTCATTCATAAGAAACACTTGACTTGCTACACCATGTCAAATGCTTTCACCATGTTAAATTAAGTATTGCGGATAAAAATTGTTGCACAAAGAATTTGATAAAAGAAGCATACATGCGGATAAAAATTGGTATTTTATATAAAATGCCAACATAGTAGAAGCAAGCACCCATGTAGCATCTGGTAATCCCCTACAACATTGTTGCAATGCCCATACCCAATTCTATTAACGTCAGTTCTTTCATCACCTTGTTGCTAGTGATTAGGCAATTTTGTTCGATGCTTGTCCTGTGTCATATCAAGCACAACTTCACAGATGGATAAGTAGGTCGCACCCCAAGAATATATTAATGGATAGTTTTAACATTTTTCTGGTCGATATGATCAAATCTTGCTTCAACCGGAATAAATGTACATTTTTTATTTACAGTTTGATTAGGTTCTCTATAGTCATTTTAAAGAAGAAGATCTTTCTATAATCGTTTGATGTCGTAATTAGATGAAAAATAGAATACTGATAGAAATTAGATGCCATATCAAATATCTGAGGGATATCTAGAATAACATTAGACTGGGATAGTGAGCCAGGTTTGTCCTTTTCTGTTAACTCAATTATTTGCCCCGAAGATTTACATACCATTTCAAGGTTAATAGACTTGCTCCCCCAGAATTACTTGTACTCTTTGATCCCAAGTCTCTTGTATCAGGAAGTGACGTCTTCTCGAGGGATCACCACGATGATGCTTCATTAAATACCATGTTTCACAGAGACTAAAAATTAGCAAAAACAAAATACGATTTCAATACATAATGCGCAAACAAAATATGGCCGTTAAACGCCGATCGACATCTCATTTTCTGTAGTGTCCACAGAATACAAAGTGGACTTTTTATGCTCCTGTAGATGAATGTCAGCTCTAGCATATCTAGTAGAGGTAAAGATACTGGAATGGGAGTACCCGAAGAATCAGAAAAGCGTTTGAGTATTTTAACACATTGAGACTTTAGAGGAAAATACTTGCAGTTGGAACCGTATGTGTCACCTGAAAAACTCATTCAAGTATGTAGATAAGCCAGGGACATAAGATAAGGTTCAGATTTATATGCACATTCAGCTTTAGTTCAAAGCTCAATGGACTTCATGAATTTCCTCTGTAGACTCTTTGTTACTGGAATCTAGAATTCATGTGCTGCTCGTATAATTGAAGAAAGAGGTCAGAGAAAAGGACTCTGTCCAGCCTTTTCAGTAAAGATGTGTTGCATATTACGACTGTCAAAACCTTACTAAAGATATATTCTAGCCTATATAGGAAGCATTACAGAGGTTTTAAAGCAACACGAACCTTGGATTTGCAAAACTGAATCTTAGCATCCAAATACATAAACAGGTTGTTAGCATTGCAGTCATCAATAACCAAGTTCTTTTTTCAATTGGATTCTCAACAACCCACATGTAATTAAAGTAATGGAACACAAAATTAACAAACAAATAAGGAGGATAGTGTTGCACGTCCACTTATACTTGAACCGATCCAAATATGGTCAGCTCACCGAAGAGGACTATATATTTTACCTAATCAGCATGATAGTTAGTTCAGCTCGAGAAACTTGGTTTGACCTAATAACTGTTACAGAATCCATTCTTAAATTAAACCAATTGATGTTGTATGACTTGGGTCCTGCACAAAAGAAAGAGCACATTTAATGTGCTGCCACAACCCATATATGTTGTGTTATCATCCGTCCGTTTACCCATTAGGTAAGCCGTGCCTACCTAAGACAGGATAGAGACCAATTTATGCAAATGTATTTATATATAATAACTGCAATATGATTTAGCTTCTCACCTTAGTAACATCTTTGCTTTCGACTGTAGTCTCTTAAGACAGTGAACTACTTCAGTTGGCTATCTATAAACCTATTAATTTCAAGTGAAGTCCACTTCAATATAAGTGTGATAAGTTATAAGATTTGGTACTGCAGAAAGAACCATATTAGATTAGCTGCAACCAAAACATGCGTACAACCATAGGGTCCCTTAGCCATCAGTGGGAATCGAACCCACGACCACATTGAAGTCCACTTCAATATAAGTTTGATAAGTAATAAGATTTGGTAATGCAGAAAGAACCATATTAGATTAGCTGTAACCAAAACATGCGTACAACCATAGGGTCCCTCAGCCATCTGCAGGAATGGAACCCATGACCACATTGTTCAACCCATGCGCTCTTCCAGCTGAGCTAAGATGGCAAGTGGCAATACATGGAAACTGAATGATTTCTTGTACAGAGATGAGATTTATAATCATAATCTTGGGTTTCTATACTTTAGAATTTTCACAGACCAAAAATTTATTATGACTTTAATATTTAACATCAGAAAATCAGTCTTAGCATCATAACAAACTTATTTATTGACCGAAGGATATGAACACTTGGAAATTTCAATTTCTAAACTCTCATTTCAATCATTGAAACATTCTTAGAGGATGTTATATAGTTGTTATTCACAAACTATTTTTCATCAAAGCGATTTTCAAATTATTGGAATGATCAACATGACTTTCGTCACGAGTAAAGATGAACTTGGCCAAAGCGAAAGCTTACCAACACATATTTCGAGAAATAGATAAGCGAGATAAATTCGGCTCGAAATAGCAAATGTTTATAATCGAAGTCTATATAGCAATACGACTTTTGTCTCAAGATAGGAGATAAAATGGATAAACTTTTGAGTGATAGATAAGTTCAAGTTTCCACATACCTTTTTGTCGATGAAGTTCCACCAGTTCCTTGAGTAGTTTTTCGTCTTTGCATGATGAACATCGTGGAGTGTAGAGCTCAACTACACTTACTATCCTAGTCCGAGACTTAGCTATAAGTAGACTAAAAATCAAGACTTATAGTTTTGGCAACTAAACTTGACAAACAAGCTTGAGATAGCAACGCTTGCGAGTTCGACAGAGCATTGCTCTAACAAATACTCATAGGGTCACAGTTAAATAGCTTTTCGAGAATTCACGAGACAAATCCGGCAGCTGGTAGGAGGTTGAATTTATTCGATGATGACTGAGTTAAATTCGTCTCATCAACAGAAGTTTTCGACCTGATTCAACCAAGCTAATATCTTTCAACCGTTAGATCGAACTTAGCTTGTTACACACAAATGAAATGTACCCTCATTTAGGTTTATGTAACCGTACCTAAATGTGTACACCAGGTTGGTTCACAAATAGTTAACCGAGGTTAGCCATATGATTATTCTCATATCAACCTTATTCATCTTAACCATAACTAGTTCAAATGACTCAAACGAAACTAGTTAAAGAGTTGTTCAACTGTTTAGAAAACACAATTGAAACCAAATCAGTTTGATTCACTTGAACCAATCATGGACATTATAGCCACGGTTTGCAAAGATTGCATTCCTTATGATTTAAATGTTTAAGTCCATGAACTGACCGATTTAACAAAGTAACCAGCTTAAGTATGTGTAAGGGTATGCGAACTTAAGCAACCGGATTTTGAGTTTGTTAAGTTTCCAAACTCAGCAGAAATTTTCGGTGCGAAAACTTCCGCCAGTATGCGTATGGGTATGCATACTTAAGGTGACTAGTTTAGGAGTTTGTAATTCCCAAACTTAGCAGATATTTTCGGTTCGAAAACTTCCGCCAGTATGCGTACGGGTACGCATACTTAACCTGTCTCCTTCACCAATTTCGTATACACACATATGCATACTATTGGCTTCCGGTTTATGGATTTATACACTAATGTGTGAACACACTATATATGATTATATCCAAAGATGGTTACATCATCAACTCTTTATTTCAATCATTGAAACATTCTTCTATAGCGACAATAGCCGTTTTCACACACTATTAGCATGAAATCAATTTTCAAGATATTAAAATAATCATTATCGAAATATTCCAAGCCTACATCAAATGATTGTATCAAAAAACCATGTAAGATGTTACTCGGCAATTTTTTCATGATATAAGATGAACTTGGTCGAAGCGAAAGCTTACCAACACATATTTCGAGAAATATGTAAGCGAGATGTACTCAGCTCGAAATCTCAAATGTGTATAGAGAAAACTATATCATAACACAACTTATGTCTCAATATAGGAGATAGTAGTAATAGACTTTCCAAGTGATAGATGAGTTCAAGTCTCCACATACTTTTTGTCGAAGAAGTTCCACAATCTCCCCTTAGTAGTTCTTCGTCTTCAAGAGATGAACATTGAGAGATCTAAGCTCAACTACACTATCTATGTCCTAGTTTGAGACATCTATAAATAGGCTAGAAATCAAGACTTATAGTTTTGATCACTAACATTGACAAACATGCTTGAGATAGCAATGCATGCGAGTTCGACCGAGAAATTCTCTAACAACATCTTATATAATTTGTGTGAGAAAGTCATTTGATATAAACTCAGAATGTTTCATATTGATCATTTGATCACTTGAAAATTGCTTTGAAGCTAATAGTTTGTGTGAGACAGCTATTCTCGTCTTCTAAGAATTTTTCAATGATTGAAATGGGAGTTTAGGACAATTAACCATTGAATGGATATAGCACAGTATGCGTACTTGTATGCTAACTGTTGTATGAGTAATCCAGGTCCGGGAACTTAGTATGCATACCCGTATGTGTACTGGTTTAACAGTTGTAGTACGGAAAATATAGTATGCGTACCCGTTTGCGTACTGATTTTAACTGAGTTCGATCGTGAACGACAGTATGCGTACCCGTTTGCATACTGGCGGACAGACCAAGTCCGGAACTCTAAGTATGTGTACCCGTTTGCACACTTGAGCGGTTAAGTTCTGAAATCGGTTATTCATGAACAAATAAATTTATAAAATAAGGAATGCTATCTTTGCAAACCGTGGCTAAAATTTTCATGAATTGATTCGAGTGAATCAAATCCGATTTTGCTTCAATTATGTCTTGTATACTTCTATGAGAATATAAACAATTGAACAACTCTATGAATAACACAACTAAAAATTAATTTGATTCATTTGGTCTAGATGTGTTAAGATGAACAAGGTTGATATGAAAATGTTCATATGGCTAACTTCGGTTAACTATTGTTGAGCCAACTCAATATACACTTACAATTACCCATATCTAAATGAAGTTATATTTCATTTGTGTCTAACAAGGTAAGACCATCTAACGGTGGAGAGATATTTCTTTGGTTTTAAGTAAACTTAGCTTGAATCTTAAATAAGGTTTTCATCTAACGGTAATTATTGATTGCTTTGTTTCTAAGCTATCAAACCTTGATTTGAAGACTATATAAGGGAGAACTCTAGCAGTTGAAAAACCTAATCCCCACACTTCCCATGTGATAGTAGTTGCATATAGAGTCGATTCTCCTTTAACCTAGGTTTTCCCTAAAACCCTTATAGGTTAATGACTTTAAAGACTTCATTGGGATTCTAAAGACAGACCCAACTATTTTCTCTATAGTTGCGTGTTCTGATCTTACTTGTTCTATCGTATTGAGTATTATCTTTTCTAAGATTTGCTCGAGATTTATCTCCGATATGTAAGATATAAAAAGTAACCACAAACTTCTTCGTCTCATCGTTTGTGATTCCACAATAACTTGTTCTACTACCATATAGTTAAGTTATTGTGAGGTGATTGATATTTCTAGGATGTTCTTCGGGAATATAAGTCCGGTATATAAATTGGTTCCTGTATACCTTGATTTATCAAAAGACGGAACAAAACCTTGCAGGTATTTCTGTGGGAAATTTATCTATCTAAATAGAATTTTCTGTGGGAGACAGATTTATTTATGAAGTCTTCGACTTTGGGTCGTAGCAAATCTTAGTTGTGGGTGAGATCAGCTAAGGGAATCAAGTACGTAGAATCCGGCGTGGTTTTGGAGGCGTAAGGAACGTGACTGTACCTTAATCATTGTGAAATTGGTTAGGGCTCAACTACATTCCAGTCCGAAGTTAACTTGTAGTTGGCTAGTGTCTGTAGCGGGTTAATACAGTGTGGTGTTCAAAGCTGGACTAGGTCCCGGGGTTTTTCTGCATTTGCGGTTTCCTCATTAACAAGATCTCTGGTGTCTGTGTTATTTCTTTTCCGCATTATATTATTTTATATAATTGAAATATCACAGGTTGTGCGTAAGTTCAATCAGTTTGTGAATTCGACCTTTGGTTGTTGATTGAATTGATTGACACATGGATATTGGTTTTTGATACCGTCCAAGTTATTTCTCATAATCAATCGGGCTCGCAAATTCCTATTTGTTTGATTGCAGATTGAATTGAGAAATAGAGATATAACTCTTGGATATATTTCATGATTGAGCTTGCTTTATTAGTTGGTTCTCTCAGAATTATATTGGAGTTAGTCCATACAAATTTACCTAAACGAAATATTGGGTGTGGTTGTTAAACGAAATATTGGGTGTGGTTGTTATACCCCCGCTTTTTCATATGGGCTTCTATAGTAACTTATAAACATCCAAGGGGTGTCAGTAGTCGGGTTTATTTGAACACATATGTGATTATTAGAGAAATCCATAATATCTAAGGATATGTTAGATTTCCAAGCTAGTGCTAGGCTTCCAGCGGTGCCTATGGCTCTCTTTGGTTCTACAAACCAATAATTAGTCATCCCAATACCACCAAGGATTTTACTTAGGTTTGGGGATTTTTTTTTATTTTAGATAAAAAAAATGTCATGATTTATTTTATTTAACATATCATTTAGGTATCTATTGGTGGTGTTTTTACCTACCCCTTGACATTTCCAGGCCATAGTTGTAAAAAACTACCAGAAATAGGATATACTAGGATAAGAAAAAATGGTAACGGTGTATCAATCATGCTGAGATTATGGATAGTGGTAGTGTTTTTACTATGAACTTCTAAGGTATATGTTATTATAATAAAATAAAAGACTTTGCTTGAAAAACTTAAAGTGAATAATTTTACCATGGGGGTGATAATATAATTTTGTCCCTCAAGGTTGCTAGTAGTTATGTTGGTGCCATTATGCCTTTGCTCCTCCAAATATTCATTTCCCTTTAGGCTAAAGCCGGGTGAATAATCCTTAATTTTTTTGCTCTGAGATGGTGAAAACTCCATGGTGTCTAGGGCCTGACTTTTTTTTTTTGTTAACTTCAGATGGTTGTGGGTCGTGGTAGTGCTTATTAGCTGAAGCTTTCTTTTCCAATCTCATATTATCTCATAATTGTTTCTTTTGAATGGTATATTCAACATTCAGATTAGATTGAATTTTAGACAATGTTGGAAGCTCAGGGAATGAATTTGGTATCGATAGAGAAATTTTTGAAAATGTGTTGGGGATAGTACTTACAGTGGGTTCAGAACTGTTGTTGTGAAGTCAACATCTTTGATATGGGTCTCTTTTTTCTTAGCACATTTCTCCTTGATTTGCTAGCAAAGATGACCCTTTTATGTTTCTTCTGGCAAGCTATAACTAGAGGGTTTTGAGTTTGAATATTATCCCGAGGAGGCCCATGCAAACCGGCTTTGAAAATAATAAGATCATCAGATCCATCAAGCTCAGGGGTGATGTTGTCAAGCACAATCTTCCTTTGAGCAGTGCGAAGTTTGATATAAAGTTCGGTTGTTGCATCGTTGTCAGTGTATCCTCTCCTCTTTTGAATTATAGGGGTTGAGATTAGCTTTGGGGTGGATGGGGTTTGAGTATTATTTGGTGTAGATGGAGTAGTATGGGTTTGGTTTCCAAGGATGGAGTCCAACCTCTCTTCAGAGAGGGGGCAGGATGATCAAGGTTTCTACAAACGTTGCAGAATTGTATCGCAATTAAATCATAAGCGAGTTCAAGCCCGTGAGAAGTAACTGGATCTTCATATGCATTAAGGCTCTTGTAACATCAATATCCCACAATACCTCCATGTTTTTCTCCTCAAAATCTCTTTCATACGGTTTTTTGGCCTCTTGGTAAATACCTGCAGGTCTCAGCAAGCTACTAATGTCTAGAATAATATGTCTTGGTACCCTTTTGACAAGCACCTAGATCTTAACATTATAGAAGTTGTCTTCATCAATAAAGTATGGACCTAAGGAGGGGACTTCAATGAGAACAATAAGCTTTCCAAAAATTCCTCTAGTACCACCTTGTTTGAATACTCTATAATCATCCATGCTTCTCAGCCTGATGGAGTAGTAGTAGTTTTTTTTCTTTCCAAAGCTCCACCTCAACATATTTTCTTAGTTCCCAGTTAGAGTTGATAAATCTGGATATAGTTCTTGTTTCATGAAATATTCTGCTACACAATCTCCCAACAAAGCACCACTTCCAACTGACTTCTTTTTAGGTAGGATTTTCATCGGGTTGATGAAAACTTCCGAAAATAGGTCTTCGGGGATTGTAAGAGAGTTATTAATTTAGTTAACTAGATTGGCTATTGAATCTTCTAGTTTTAAGTTAGAGGAAGAAGCCATAAGAAGAACACAACTGGAAATGGGTTTTGGTGAGGGTGTTGAGGCAATAAAATATGTTAAAGGCATGAAAAGCTTTAATTTGAATTCTCAGTTTTATTGGGTAAGCAGAAAGAGTTCAGTTTGAATTATTGAGGAGTAGAATCTTACGGTTTGTTCAGAGGGCTTGCATGTATGACTAAGCCTGAGAGAAAGTTGATTTTGGATGAGTTCACCAATGGCCAAGTAGTTCCAAGAGTCAAGAATGCCACCCCATGTGCTGGTGCAAGTGAGCCAGGGTCGCAATTAAGAAGAACAACTCAGGTATTTATTGGGAGTGACTACTAGCAAAACCTTGTAGGCTAACCTATTATGGCTTACACAAATAATACATAAAACATGAATAATGCATATGGTTATGAAATTGCACTTTTTACAATAGCAATGTACACACAAATAAGTTATATAACCAGGTCATATAGCCATCATAAATATGCTTGTTAATTATTTCAAGAAAGGACATGATAATAGTAACATATAACATGTTGTTGTGTTGAGGGACTTTACCAGGTAGACGAGAGAGAGAAACCGAGGAGGTATATATACCTGCGACTGTTGAAAAAATTTGACTTATCTGTCACCAGTGTCAACTTTTGACTAAAGGCAAACACACTAGCACTACTATACCACGAGCTAGCTAATAGCATGGAAACTTATTGTGTGCACATATTTCATCATCAAAAACGTGTATATAGGAACATACGTGGAGAGCATGCGGACAAAGTCATCAAATCATGATGACATGTGCCCACAGCTAAGATACTCATCCTGACGACGTTGGATCTTTGCCCAAACAAATCTAAGGGCAGAAGTTAAAAAGATGTACCGGTATCACGATGTACTGCGGAGCACCAGATAACTCCCGAAGAGTTACTTTATCTCATCCCCAAAAGAATCCAAGATCAACGGTGGAGAGAAAATGAACTGACACGGATGTAACAGGGGAAGAAGACACTTGCCTGACACGAGCAGGCACCTCAACTACCCGCATTAAACACTCTAAGCAACATACGTGTCTATCAACCCGTGGAACGAACGAAGACGACTCTGCGTGATGAAGTAATAAACGAAGACCCCCGCGGGATGGACACAGAACACAAGAAGATAAGGCTCCAACGGTCCTCATAGATGGGTCCCACACTATAACCCTATAAATACCCCCTCTCCACCAAGAGTAAAGGGATCGGAAAAACTGGGGGAGAAGGAGAGAGAGAAAAGATTGTAAGTATAAGTTAGTCCTTTACAATTGACAGACCTATGTAAACTACAAAGTCACTCGGCTATCTTTGTAATCATCAAGTACATAGTGAAACAACAACCCCGTGGATGTAGGCCTTAGTGCTGAACCACGTAAATCCCGGTCTCATTTACACTTCAGCACTTTATTTTTGTCTAACGCTTCATGAGTTTTACTTTTATGTTTCGTTTTCTTTATCTCCCCTTGCGTAAACGCCACTCGCAGTGTTCTTAGATGAGGCTATGATAAACCCGAAGGTTTTGAGCCAAGGAATCAATGCCATTGTATTATCAGCACGAGTTGGTACCTAGAGTTTGAATATTGTTTGTGAACATATAGATGCATTCGTGATTTACGTGTTCACAATTTGGCGCTAGAAACAGGGACTTTGTCCCGGTAAAAGATTTATCTTATCCTGTGATTTCATAATTAAATTAGCGTAAGATTGCTCTGCTTCATTATCTTTAACAGTATTTATCTTTTATTAACTTTACCATGTTCAAAAACGCACCCGTTGTCTTCGGTACTACCGACAGTATCGTCATTTACTGGTTAAAAGATTTATTACTTAGATCCACGGATCTACATTTTTCTAGATCTCGTACGGACCTATCTTTCCGTTGGGTTTTCGTAAGTTTTCAAAGGATTTACGTGCAGTTTTAAAAGGGGTTTTCTCGCGTTTCCTCATACTTTCAATGAATCCGCACTTTTAATAAGAATTTAATCCATATACTTTAACTCATGTTTTAATCAAATGGGCTTCCCTAAGAGTTCTCTGTGGCCCTCGGGCAGTTTCTCCCTGTCGTGGAATTAGGAATTTTCGCATACTAACCCGATCCGCACGGACATTTCTGTTTCTCGCTGTTTGAAATTCCCTTGTGCAGAAAGATGCAAGAAGTAGGAAAATCCAGATCCACGTCGAAGGAAGCACCGAGGACAACCCCCGTCATCACCCGGAGCAAGCAGAAAGGAGACAAAGCCAAAATGACCAGTCAGAGACAGGACACTGCGGAAATCACTTCGCCTATGAATGCTAATTCCGTTGCAGCAGCGGCAACAAAATATAATACGACAGCGGCAGTTCCGAAGACTACGGAAGCCGTGAAAACTCTTGCTACGAATCAATTTCACCAACCAAAAGAAAGGGTGGATGAATCCAGAACGAACCAACCCGCGCATCCGCCAACCTTCGGAATGCCATCAACCAATGAGCTGAATCAAAATGTGCAGGTGGCTCTAACACCGCAGATGGGCACTCCGCCCGATCTGGGAATGACAACAATCGAAGCTGAACCTCCGCCGCCTTTAGTACAAACCATAGAAGAAGGCGGCACGATGGCCGTAATAGCACGAGCTGGGACTCCCAATCAAGGGTCGAACCAATCAGACCGATTGATGGCCGAACTTGAAGAATTGAAGAAAAGCCAAAAGGTTTACGCGGATGTTGTGGCTTTGTTGTCCAGAGAAAACCAGGATTTAAAAGACCGGATTGCCTTAAGCACAAAGACGAGCCAACAACTCGATGAAGCAAATTCAAAGGCACCCGAACCAAACCGAGACCGAAGAGTCATCGTAGCAGCCAATGGAAACGCGGCCAGAGGAAGTAGCGCATCCGACCCAGATTATAACGATGGTGAGTCAAGCTATCACGAGCAGAGGAATGTAGGGCACCACCGCGCGATGGAAGAGCTGCGTGATGAAATGATGGCAGAGATCAGGCAATTAAAAAGTAGACAAGGCGGAGGAAGGTTAGAAGAAGTCATGAGAGAGGATAACTCCACACCCTTAACTCATCGCATGGCCAACACCCCTATTCCACTCAAATGCCCTGTCCCGACATTCGAATGCTATGACGGATCCAGCGATCCCGCTGCACACATTCGGTATTATAACCGTGTACTGGCTAGATGGAGCCAGAACGACGCAGTACTCTGTAGATACTTCTCATCGAGTCTGAAGGGATCGACATTGTCTTGGTTTGATAATCTGCCGCCAAACTCCATCCACTCCTACGACCAACTCACAGAAAAGTTCTTAAGAACTTACATGTACAACAAGGCTGTTAATACTGGAATGGATAAGCTCTTTTCACTGGCAATCGGCTATAAGGAAACCACGAGGGAATACACCGACAGATGGCACAAGGTCTGCCAAGCCATAGGAAGTGTGGACCCGGTGGTAAGTATCAACTGCTACAAGTGGGGATTAGACCGAATGAGTCCACTCTTTGTTGAGATTCATGGAAGAGTGCCTAAGACAGAGGGGTATCTTCGAATAATTATTGAAAAACACGCTCGTCTTGAAGAAATCCAGCGTGAAAACCCGAGGGCGTACCCACAGAGAACTCACCGTACAAATTTCGCAGAACAAACCACTGGAACCAAAAGGAATTACTCGGTGGAACGACCTCACGAAGATAAGAAAGAACGAAGGGACGAAAGGCGAAAAGACGATCGGAAGTTCGAAGATCAAGTTTACACAAAGCTCAATGCTAGCTATGCTCGGATCCTGCGAGAGGTCAAAGGAAGGGAAAATCTGGAATGGCCATGGTCTAAGGGAAAACAACCCCCAAGAACCGAGAAATCCAAAGATTACTGTGAATACCACTGTTTCAACGGGCACCAGACCGAAAAATGTAAAAACCTCAAAATAATGATCCATAAATTGATTGATGCGGGCGAGCTCAAACATTACATACGAAAGGATGTCGCAGAGGATAGATCTAAACGAACCAAGCCAGTCCAACTTCCAGAAGGGAACCGCACAATCAACACCATCTCGTGTTCTGAAACCGCAGGGCCCTCACTTACAGCACAGATAGAAAAGAGGTTACGGAAGCAGTTCGAGGACCGATGCGAATTGTATAAGATCGATAGGATAGAGGTGGACGAACATGAAGAGTGGATGGACTCACCTATTATATTCGATGCTGAAGATATCGACGAAGATATGGAAGACCATAACGACCCCTTGGTCCTCACACTACCCGTGTCTGGATGTAACCTTAAAAAGATCCTCATAGACGGGGGAAGCTCAGTGAACGTTCTATTCTACGATGCATTCAAACGAATGAAGCTCCATGAAGAACAGCTAATGACCTCTTATTACTCCATCTACGGATTTAATGGAGCACCCACGAAGCCCTTGGGAGACATCGTGTTGCAGGTTGACGCCGGACCCATGAAAGTAGAAACACGGTTCAGCGTAGTGGACGCCCCGTCCCCCTACAATGCCATCATTCGACGAAAATGGTTACATAAACTCAAGGGAGTGGCGGAAACGTACTACCAATATCTCAGATTCCCTACACCTGAGGGAGTAATGGAAATCAAGGGAGATCGGGTCTCTGCAAGAGAGTGCCAAGCCACTCAGGATCGCATCAACAACGAACAAGAAGAGCAGCGAAAAACCCGAAGACTTAAAAATAAAGAAGCTGCGAAAGAGAAGGCCATAGACCAGTTCCTCAAGGAAACTACATGAAGGGATTTGACCAAAGATGATAATGTCCAGAACACAGAGACAAGTACTTCAGCATCCAACGCTGGACAGAAACATACCAAGTAGCAATTAAAGAACGCCCCAGTCCTCGGGGATCCGAAGCCGGTTTTCACGCCAGTAGAGCCCGTAAAAGAAATCAACATAGGAACGGAGGAAAACCCGAAGATGATCAAAGTAGGGACCATAATGGACGAAAAGAGAGAAGATTCCCTGACCAAGTTACTTAAAGAATACGCAGATGTATTCGCCTGGAAATTAGGAGATAAGCCTGGGATTGACCCAAAAATAATCCAACATGAGCTGCGCATCAAACCAGGCACGCCACCTTTCAGACAGAAAATAAGAAAAGTCGCGCCGGAATATCATAAGGCAGTGGAAAAAGAACTTCGAAAACTACTAGACGCAGGTTTCATCAAGGAGGTCAAGTACCCTACGTGGATCTCTAATATGGTCGTCGTTCCTATTAAAAATGGGGGGGGGGGGGTAGGATATGCATCGATTTCACTAACCTCAACAAAGCATGTCCAAAGGATAGCTATCCATTGCCAAGCATAGACCAGCTGGTAGAAGCAGTAGAAGGATATGAAGAACTGTCATTCATGGATGGACATTATGGCTACAACCAAGTGGCCCTGGCAGAAGAGGATCAGCCACACACAGCGTTCTACACACCACATGGTCTTTATTGCTACACTAGAATGCCTTTCGGACTTCGAAACGCAGGGGCAACATACCAAAGAATGGTCGATGCTATTTTCAGGCCATGGATCAGAAGCACCTTAGAAGTCTACGTTGACGATATGCTCGTCAAAAGCAAGCTGCGCAAAGATCACCACAAGGATCTGAGAGACATCTTCGAAGCAATGAGGAAACACCGCATGAAAGTAAATCCAGAGAAATGTACTTTCGGTGTCACCTCAGGGAAATTCCTCGGGTATTTGGTAACAAAAAGGGGCATCGAGGTAGACCCAGTGAAGATTCAGGCCATAGTAGAAATGCCATCCCCAAAGAATTTAAAAGAAGTTCAGAAGCTCAATGGGTCCATAGCAGCCTTGGGCAGATTTATTGCCCGATCTTCGGACAAATGCAGACATTTCTTCAATATTCTCAAAAAAGGGAGCAAGTTTGAATGGACCGCAGAATGCGAAGAAGCCTTCCAAAAAATCAAAGAACACCTAGCTTCGATTCCGATCCTGCAGAAGCCGGATCCTGATGAGGTTTTGGATTATACATAGCAGCAACCGAAGACGCAGTCAGCGCAGTGTTGGTCAAAACCAATACGAAGATAGAAACCTATTATTACGTCAGTAAGACCCTCAATTCTGCGGAAAGGAACTACACAAAGATCGAACAGCTTATCCTAGCATTGGTATGGGCTACTCAAAAGAGAGAACCTACTTCCTAACTCACTTCGTCGGGTCCCATGCAAAGCACCACTGGAAGCAGTCCTCAAAAGCACGGGAAAAGTGGGCAGAATAGCCAAGTGGAACACCCACCTGGACCAATTCAACATCATTCATGAAATTCAACATTCTCGAAAATCCCAAGTTTTGGCGGATTTCTTAGCAGACCTTCCCCTGGACAACGACGATGAGATTAAGGGAATACCAGAAGCCGAGGAAGAAAGCAAGGATCCAATGGATATCCTCGAACCCTCGAGTCAAAGACAATGGGAAGTCTTCGTCGACGGTTCCAAAAATAAGGAAGGAGCAGGAATAGGCATTGTCATCACCACCCCAACCGGAGAAAGGATTGTACAGGCACTCATGTTAGAATTCAAAGAGCATACCAACAACATCGTCGAATACGAGGCAGTCGTACATCCCCTCCGAATAATAATAGAGATGGGAGTAGCCGACGTAAGACTAACAAGTGATTCACAGCTTGTCATACGGAAAATAGGGCTCAAGTACAACGTGTACGATGACACCCTCTCAGCTTACATGGCCTTGGTCCAAACATTGGCGTCACAAATTCCGAACATCAAGTTCCGGCACTTATGCAGAAGGGATCTCAGGCACGCAGATGCCCTGGAATATATATCATCCATGCTGAAGGACGAAAGCATCGAAGCTATTAAAATAACAAGGGTATACGAGCCTTCGATTACACCTCAATTCTCCTTCGCTACCAATCAAGATACAGTGGAAGAAAATACCGAAGACCAGGTAGGAGAGGACATCCATAACGATTTTGACGAAGAAGATATCCTGTCAAGAGCAAATCAAGACGAAGACTTCAGCAACGAAGATGATTGGAGAACGGTGATCCATGCGTTTCTCGAAGACTTCAGCAATGACATCCATTATAGGGACGCAGGGAATCATAGCGGTATGAGATCACTAGCCGACAAAGCCAAAACGCAAGGATATTACTGGCCCACGATGATACAGGATGCCGCAAGAATGTCCCGATGATGCGAAGAATGTCAGCGTTTCGCCAAAAAGATACACGCGCCAGCAACAATGTTAAATTCTGTAGATAGCCCGTGGCCATTCGCAAAATGGGGCATAGATATCGTCGGGACTTTCATCGAAGGATCAGGGAAAAGGCGATTTTTGATAGTAGCCACGGACTACTTCAGTAAATGGGTGGAAGCTAAAGCCTTATCCAGGATCTGAGACGTGGATGTGTTTACTTTCATATTCCAGAACATCATCTGCAGGTTCGGCATACTAGCAGAAATCGTATCCGATAATGGTAAGCAATTACAAGGGAAAAAACATAGACATGCTCTTCGATGCTTTCAAAATAAGGAAGAAAAATCCACCCCTATATACCCTCAAAGCAACGGACAAGCGGAAGCACCAACAAGACCCTCGCCCTTATCCTCAAAAAACAATTAGACGAACATAAGGGGCGTGGTGTGAACAGTTACACAATGTGTTATGGGCATACAGACAACGCGAAGATCTGCCACGGGGAATCCCCGTTTCTCCTCACTTATGGAGCTGAAGCAGTCATCCCTACAGAGATACTCATGCCAACCACAAAGACCGAAGCGTGGGAGAAAAATCTCACAACAGACATGATGTTAGAGAGATTGGACGACCTAGAAGAAAGAAGGGAAGCACATTGCAGAAGATGGAAAATTATCAACGAAGACTGCAAGGGAGTACAACAAAAAGGTCAAGCTTCGGAATTTTGTAGAGGGACAGTATGTGTTGAGAACTATCCCACAGTATCAACGAGAAAGAGATGGGGAAAGTTAGCACCTACGTGGGGAGGACCTTTATAATACACGACATTGCGGGAAGCGGTTCCTATTACCTTCGCAATCTGAAAGGCGAGTCCTCCGACATCCTTGGAATGCTAAGTGGCTCAAACCATATTCCCATAGGGCAACGCAGCTTGCACTGCGTGAAGAGTACCAGAAGAAGAAGGAGCGTGACTCTACATGTTTCTATCTCTGGACGAGGAATTGCAGGCCTCAACCTATCAATCAAACAAGCTTTCCTAATTCAAGAAATAAACTATCAACAATATTGGGGAAAGTAGTTAATCTACAATCTCTCAGGGCTCCCCCATCAGTGTCCATAAGTGTAAGACCAGGGGGAAGGCACCCAGCAGAAAGAGATACCCAACCAATCTTAAGGCAACGGGTCGACGGAATGGGTGTATGTAAATTTTTTAACCCCATATCCTAGAACGTTGCCTCGGCCCCCACCGTCTGGGAATCCTCTGGCCAAGGGTTCGCCAGCGGGGTGACAGGTCTCAAGCCGATCACGAAGGTACCTCCCTTCGGATCGCACCCAAACACTTAAAACTCTTTTGTTTTTAGAGTCTTTCATCACAATGACTAAAATAAAACAACAAACTGATATTGCAGGTATATCAAAAAAATGATCCATTTCATAAAGGTTGGTTACAAAAGGCGCAAGGCCATGGATTGTAAATATACACATCAAAATTTACAAGGAATACACACCAAAAATATTCTCTTTACACAAAAATACAAGAATCTAACGGAAGGATAATGATGCGCGGTCTCTACTTAGAAGAGGCCCCATCAGCAGGATTGTTCCGAAGAGTTGAAGGGACGCTCCCACCAGATGAGGGTCCCGAGAGCCAGGCAGGAAGCAGGCACTGGACGACGTGGATAGCTTTCACAAGGCCATGCTCGGTCTTAAGGCCAAGCTCAATCTTCTCCAGCATCTTGTTTGTCTCCTCAGCCAATTGACACCGAGCCTTATGCATAATAACTGTCGTCCGCTGTTGGGCTTGGGATAACAACGAAGACAGACGATTCACTTCTTTAGAAGCTGCACCAACGGCCTCTTCGCGGGACGCCGCCAAACTCTTAAAATGATTAGTCTGTTCTTCCTGCTGCGTTAAGGAAGATTGAGCCTTTTCAAACTTTTCATTTGCAACGCGGAGTTGTCCCTCGAGCTCTGAAAAAGACAACACAAGGGAGTTAGCACAGTAAAGACACAATCACACTCGATGAAATAGAGTTATACCTTCGACACAAGCCGAAGCCTCTTCATACTCATTAACAACCGCATCTCGCGCTTCATCAAGATGGTCATATTCCACGGATAATTTCTTATAATCTAGTTGAAGGTTGGTGAGAGTAAATTGACTGGCATCTAGTTCTACCTGCTTCATCGAATCCATGTGACGAAGATGGTTGACCTCGTTGTTTATCTCTGATACCCTTTGCCAAGTCTGTACATACATACTTCAAGATTTCTCTCAGACTCACCAACGCGCTATTTCAGCGCGAGACGCAGCAAGGGCCTTGCTTAGAGCCCAAACTCGGCTCGGGCATCGTCCCGTTCTCTGGTAAGACTCAGCATGCTCTCATCAACTCCCGGAAAAGGAAGGGAGCGAGCCTTTGTAGTTCCTCTTCCAGAAGATGTATCCTAGACTCCAACAACGAAGATCGCTCACGGGATTCCCGCAGATTCTCACTTGTCCACAGCAGCGTACCATTGAACAAAGTACGGTCATGGTTATACTGATTCTGCATATCAACCATTTGAACATGCCTTTCGCGCCATACCTCAGCCCGCGTCCCACTTTTTGGCTTCACTCTTAATTTTCTCGACCAGCTCTTGATACGAGATTTTTGCCGTGCCCTTTCGTTTCGAAGCCATATCAACTCGGGGACGCCACCCACTGGAGATAGGGTGGGGAGACTCAGACAGAACAACTAAGGAATAGAGGAATTACGACGCACTGCGAGGGTAAAAGAGAAAAAGAATCAAACCTGTGAAAGCTGAAACTTGGCCGCGAGTTTGCTCTAACTCAGCACGAACGACAGTAAGCTCTGAACGAAGCCCAGCCTCCGCTTCACCCACTTTCTTTCTCTTTAAGGCCTCTTCAGTTCTTCTATTTCTACCTCAGCCGCAGATATTCCTTTTCTCTGTGACGAAGCTTAGCCTCCAGCTTCAAAGATTTCGCCTTGAAGAATTGATACAGAACATGGTTACAATGCTCACTCCTCATCATCTACACATAAAAACGGCAAACATTATTACACCGAAGGATTCAATCGTCACGAAGAGATATGAACGAAGACTTACCTCCAAGACACGCTGCTGAGGAAAACCATACTGGTAACCGTCAGCTATGGCCATCATATCCTCGACAGAAGTAGGAGGCTCCGGTACAAGGGTAGCTTCGGGAACACAAAAAATTTTCCCCACATCTCAGATACCCGCGCCTTGGACGAGAGTTCCATCATCCGACGGGTATAAGCATCGGAATCCTTTTCACCAGCAATCACAGGGGCAGGATGAGGGACAAATAGCAAACCCTTTTTCTTAAGCCAATCCATTATGGCGTCCTCACCCTCAAAGTCAGCGATGAGGGAAATCCTCAGAAGGCGAATCAACCACGGACTTCCCTTGGCTGATATTGCCTCATCAACACAAGTTTCGGCATCAACACGCACATCGTGATCACCCGCGCCCCGTCCTGTGCAGCAGCGTTCCTTACCAGACCCCGAGCACATCCCAATCATCATTGGGAGAAAGTAGAGAGAAGTCTTCAGGAAAATCAAGAGCATCGTCAAGGAGATCCCCTGCGGAATAAACCCGGTCAAACGAGAATTCTTGAGACATGGTGGGGAGAGTTCCCGCAGCATCACCAGCAGGACTGACATATCTGCGAGAACACGCCATCAGCACGCGGCATTATTTCCTCCATCCCCTTCAAAACCCGCACCAATATCCTCAACATTAGGGGGGGAAGTATCATACGTTCTTCCCCATCAGAAATCTCATCCTCGGCAAACTCTTCGTTTACCGGACTGGTAACTTCTTCATGAACCTCAGCCTCACCCATCACAATCGTAGAAGACTGCTTCGGCCCAATCTTTTTCTTCTTCGAACCTGCAAACCAACACATGTTCCACAGAGTTACTTCCGAACAGTTACTTTCCACAGAGTTACTTTCGACAAGCGCGGCCAGAAACTGATAAACCATACCTTAGCAGTAGTGGCACTCTTCGGTGGAAGTATGGCACCAGAACCTTCCTCCTCGTCTCCTTCAACGACGTCGAGGGCATAAGGAAAGTTCATACCTGCGAAGTTTAAACGCCAGGGGAGAAATCTCCATAACGAGCCGGAGGAGATTCACGTGGCTGCTACTCCCAGAAGGACGCCAACCGCGTGGACCGGGAATCCAACCGTACGCCCAAGGCCAACGACTTCGATCACAGTAGCGTGCCACTCGTAGTCATGGTCACGCTTGATCCTCTCACGGGCCGGAAAAAGTTTCCGCTGACTAGACCCCTCGGTGCCCGGAACATACTTCAGTTTGGCATCGCTGACCTCACTTAACAGACGAATCTCACCCGAGGAGCAGCAAGATTCCGAAGGCTACACTCCACGGTTTACGATTCCTACTATTGACGTAATCGCCAAAAGAGTTGTTGAAGTTTTCAGGAGTGTACCATTCCCTCTCCGCGGGATTTGGAACGTAACAGGTCATCGTCGTCTGCCCTTACTCCGCAGATAACACTCCTTCAGTGCACGGAGATAATTCCCCGATAATTGCGACAGAACGGCTGTGAGTATTGGTAGAAGAGCCTTCACGACCAGCAAGCACATCGTAATAGAAGGAGTCGCCAGACTTGTATAACGGCAGCATAAGACCCGCCTCGAAAGCTCCAACCGTAGTCAACAGATGGAACTCGTCAAACTGATACTTCGAGAGGAGCTCATAAGTAATATCATCTTCAGGGGCATAGAAACGAACTCGAAGGCTTGAAGCTCATGCTTTTCTTGAAAACTTCAAGGTCAATATGCTTGAACGTCACTTTCTTCTTGCTGACCGGAACACTGCGTATCACCGGGGCAGCCTCATCCTGTTCCGCGGGGTCAGACGAACCAACAAAAGCTCGGAAGCTCGTCTTTTCAAAGAAGGATTTTTAGACGATTCAGTCCTTGGGACACAACCTTTGGTATTTTTCCCTTTGGGAGGAAGTACTGGAGGCGGAGGTAGAGGGTACTGCACAGGCACTACTGAACGCAACGGAGGAACATCAAAAGAAACCGCACGAGGAGGTGTCTGCGTACACCTAACGTCATCACGAGGACGAGAAACCGCACGCTCGGCAGCGTTTCGAGACCCGAAAGGATTTTTTGAAGGACCATCGTTCCTGGGAGGAGAGGCCTTCGCCCCTGAACAAGAAACTCTAATACCACGGGGATCCATTTGAGACTCTCTGCGCGGAGGAGATCTCGGTAGACTAGAACCCGCAGTTTGATGAGGAGGACGCGGACGGTCAGACATGGCTGCGAAGAGATACGACATAAACAAGTTAGAAACAAACACAAGGTCATTATCAAAGATCAAAAACCACAAAATTGGAAGTCCATCTCAACATAGCACAGAAACCCTAAAAACCCCAAACTCAAAAATCCATTCAATACACGTAAAACAATGGCCTCCTTGATTTCCGACGAAGAACAGGGGCAAACTAGCATACAAGCATTAGAAAAGGGTTCTTCATCATAAACAAGGACGACAGCAGCAAAAATGGGAGGCTACAAAACGATCAACAACAGCAAATTTACAACCGACACAGCTTAAAGCAAAAGGAACAAAGAAAAGAAACCTTACCACCACAAACAGCAGCAGGAAGAGGACAACAAACCAGTAACAATGAAGAAGGGAGCGTGATTAATGCTAAGACAGAGGATTTAATGGTCGAAGAACAAAGAATGAAGACTGACAGATAACGAAACAAACTAGAAACAATGAAGGGAGCGTGATAAATGCTAAGACAGAGAATTGAATGACTGAAGAACAAAGAAAGACAGAATTTAATGGCTGAAGAACAAAGAATGACAGAGAATGAAATTAATTTTCGAAGGAGAATGAAATTAATTTTTCTCCCTTCCTTAATATACTCGAAAGAAAGAGAAGGAAGCTAAGGGAGGAATGGGAAACGTGCCCATTAAATGAGCAGTTAATGCACGAATATGAAACATGCCCAAGTCTCTAGGAGAAGTTATTAGGAGAGAGGAAGAATATGTAACGACTGTTTTCTTCAATGCTCCCACTAAACACTCAAGCCTGAAGAAAAGGGGCAAATTGTGTGCACATATTTCATCATCAAACACGTGTATATAGGAACATACGTGGAGAGCATGCGGACAAAGTCATCAAAGCATGATGACATGTGCCCACAGCTAAGATACTCATCCCGCCGACGTTGGATCTTTGCCCAAACAAATCTAAGGGCAGAAGTTAAAAAGATGTACCGGTATCACGATGTACTGCGGAGCACCAGATAACTCCCGAAGAGTTACTTTATCTCATCCCCAAAAGAAGCCAAGATCAACGGTGGAGAGAAAATGAACTGACACGGATGTAACAGGGGCAGAAGACACTTGCTTGAAACGAGCAGGCACCTCAACTACCCGCATTAAACACTCTGAGCAACATACGTGTCGATCAACCCGTGGAACGAACGAAGACGACTCTGCGTGATGAAGTAATAAACGAAGACCCCCGCGGGATGGACACAGAACACAAGAAGATAAGGCTCCAACGGTCCTCAGAGATGGGTCCCACACTCTAACCCTATAAATACCCCCTCTCCACCAAGAGTAAAGGGATCGGAAAAACTGGGGGAGAAGGAGAGAGAGAAAATATTGTAAGTATAAGTTAGTCCTTTACAATAGACAGACCTATGTAAACTACAAAGTCACTCGACTATCTTTGTAATCATCAAGTACATAGTGAAACAACAACCCCGTGGATGTAGGCCTTAGTGCTGAACCACGTAAATCCCGGTCTCATTTACACTTCAGCACTTTATTTTTGTCTAACGCTTCATGAGTTTTACTTTTATGCTTCGTTTTCTTTATCTCCCCTTGCGTAAACGCCACTCGCAGTGTTCTTAGATGAGGCTATGATAAACCCAAAGGTTTTGAGCCAAGGAATCAATGCCATTGTATTATCAGCACGAGTTGGTACCTAGAGTTTGAATATTGTTTGTGAACATATAGATGTCTTCGTGATTTACGTGTTCACACTTATATACCACGATGGATGTACATTCATGGAGGTTTCAACGTGTTCATAGGGGGAGATATTTGCACCGATCCATTGTTGGCGTAGGTATATAGGCACGAGTAGACAACAAGAGACTCAGTTGGGAATATGCCTGCTGAAGAGCTTGTGGGATTCGTACGTGCAAATAAAATGAAGAGACTGCAATATGAACATTGGTGAACAATCCAAGTATCACAATGGCTCATACGAGGGGAACGAGTGGGATGTTGCTCTGAATGTCCTCCACTTGCCAAAAACCTACCTCTGTGCACTAAACAGTTGATTAGACAGACATTATACTTTGACTTATAGAGAACTGAAATGATGAGAGGGGTAGAGTAAGGGTTATTCTCATTGATAAGGTGAGAATGCATTGGGAATCGTCTCAATCAAGGAATAAAAAAACAATTTTCCTCTTTATTATATCTAACGTTTCCATTAGAGCAGTAGAGGGATACCCCATTTCCACCTAATAAAGACTCGGAAGAACCCAAGAGGAAAAAAAATCAATTTGGGTAGTATCCATCAATAATCACTTGCACTTTGCTTCAATTGAAGAATCCATATCATAAAATGGATCAGTCTCCAAGAGCAAATGAAATGGATGATGCAACGAGGATGGATGAAACTCCCCGGACTGTAATTGATCAAAGTATTCATATTTCTACAGCAACTCGAGTGGATGATACAAGAGAAGTGAACCTAGTGAATAGACAACCCTTTGGATGCCATCCTACTTCCTGGATTCAAAGAATTCCTGCAAGAAGAGAGAATGATCCTCCATTTCAGGAGAGTATCCATGTAATAGGAAGTGGCAGTGGAAGTAAAAATGTTGGTGTAGAAGTAAATGAGGATATGATTGTTGAAGATGGTGATGAGGATGGTTTGTCGGGTGACAGTTCTGAGGGTGGTTTTGTGGTTAAGTGTGAGGATATCGATGGTGGTGTTAGTGATGCAGCGATTGCTGGTCCTGGTCCTGGTCCAATTAGGAATTGGCGCATGCGAGATGCATAGGTTTGTGATTGCAAAACATCCCACGTCCGGAAAGTATGTGGTTGATGAGGGCTGATGCTTATTGGGATTAAGAATTTGGTGGGTGGAGGTGGGAGATTGTGGTTTGATGTACTGTACACAGTACAAGTGAATCAAGAAACTAAGAATTGTAAATCTGCTTCTTAAGGAATGCAGCCTCTAAACAACAATTTAAATTTTCATTAATGAACTGAAAGAAGTTCTTACAGCTTAAATATCAATAGCGATGATTAACCTAGCAGCCAACGGCTAGATAGTGAGCACGTGTCGCTAATCGAGAGGCCTATTGATCGACCAATGGAGATAGAGTTATAGTAGCACCATACAATGGATTAAGGGTAGACAGGGTGCCTCAATGGCTATGACATTGCCTTCTCCTAAACAGTATTCTTGTCCTCAAGGATAAAATTGCGGTAGTGTGACTTGATGGATGAAAGATTTTCCCAAGTAGCTTCTTAAGGGATTGAATTAGTCCACTGAATTAAGACATGTCTAACCAGTCGCTTCCCAATAAGCATTGTTCTTTGTTTTAGTACCTGCGCAGGTCTCATAATGATCTCACCCTCATGATCAACAATAGGAAAAGAAGGAGAAGGAGTGTGTTGTTGGCCAATCTGCTTCTTGAGTTGGGAAACGTGGAATACTGCATAAATTCTTGCCTGAGGGGGTAACTGCAATCTGTAGGCTACATGACCAATTTTCTGCAACACTGGAAATGGTCCAAAATATTTAGCAGCTAACTTGAAGTTTTTTCTGAGTGCAACTGAAGCTTGTCTGTATGGCTGAAGCTTTAAGTAGACCATGTCTCCAACCTGGAAGTTTCTGTCAGTTCTAGATTTATCAACAAAGAATTTCATTCTAGCTTGGGCTGTGTTAAGAGATTCCTTTAAGATGTCTATCATAGCCTCTATTTCCTTTAAGTAAAACTCAACAGCAGCTACTGAAGTTGTTGCAGCAGAGGGAAAAGCCATATGAGGTGGTGTATATGGGGAAAAACGATTTGCTGGTTTTTACGGAATTGAGGAGACGTCCGTGTGGAGACTCCTTGAACCGAGCGAAATGTTGAACCTCACACTGATGCACTGCAAGAAGGGAGTGCTTTAAGTTCGAGAGATCAATCTGTAGTACTCCGGCCTAAACCAAGAAGAATGGCCGTTCCAGAGTCAATTCGGTCACAAGAGAGGATGGGTTGATCTGTAGGAGGGAAGCTGAGAAATGTGCGGGATCAATGGTGATCTGAGATTGTAGGTGTGTTGTGAATTCAGCGTAGGAAAGTTCTGAATGATTGAAGTTTACTCAATTGAGAGTGATTGCTCAGACGATAAGTTCGTGTAGACGAAAGATTGTCTGTATGAACTTGCCGAGAAATTCCTTGTCCTCTTCAATCATGATTCAAATGTCTTTTATATTGCTAAAATGAAAACACCATGATCCCATGAAGTGTGACAGTTGCTGGAGTCAGAGAGTGGGGAAGTGGGAAATCATGTCAAAACCAGTTACTCATCGTGCGGAGACTTGGTTAATTTTCCACCCACTACTTTGCTGACTCTTCCAACTGATTTCACGACTTGCTCACATTCTCGTTGTGTGCTTAGACACACGTGTCGTAGACCTCTAGACCAAAACCCTAGTTAATATCCCCCCATGTGACACGATTGATGTCTCGTGATTGTAGAGTCAGTTGCTGACTTTATGGGACGATGAGTCCTTGTATTGCTGAGTTGAACATAATTTGCAAATGTTGTGAGACTCATGGATTGAACATGCCTGCTAAGGAAAAATATCATTGTCATATTGATAACCTGAGCAAACCGTATTTGTTGAATTGTTGAACATTGATAGTTGAACCAATATTCTTTAATCTGAGAAAATATTGCCGGTTTGAGCAAATATTGCTAGTTTGAGCAAATATTGCTCGTTTGATGAATTGTTGGTTGCAGGACCAAATAAAATATTAATTTAAGATACTGACTGCTGGGCCGAGTATAATAAATAAAAGTGTTGATCATAGGATCAACATAAAATTATCAGTATTTGAATCTGCTCAGAATTATGTTTTGCAGAGCTCTGGATTCAAAACCCTAATTTTAATGAATTGATGATTTATTGAAAATCAACCGCAGAGCGAAGCAGGGACCGACTACATGGGATGATGAGTCTACCATGTAATTCCCAGATGCTCGAATGAGCAAAATACCAAAGTCTCTTTAGGACCAGTTGGTGAAAGAATGATTAAATGCTGGTTTAATCATTTGTTAAAATAATGCTCGTGTGAGCTACAGGTAGTAAAACCTATCTATGAAAAGATGAGGGACCGACCAAGAGGTCATGAGACCGGCCCTTGGTGGTCGTGGGACCAATTGATGGTCATTTGAGCAAACCCTCAATTGTTTGAAAAGAGTTTGGACCTAATACGGGCAATTGAGCAAATTAGGTCAAAATAACTAAAACATGTGGGATCGGCTATTTGCAAGCCTTAGGGCCACCCTTGGTCGGTCAAGGGGATATGCCCGTGTCGTCACGGCGTTCGTGTCTCAGTCCTGAGAGTTTTGATATTTTCCGGCGTGCGTTTGAGCAACATTTTGAGAAAATATGCAGAATCCAGGGTTTTGCTGAAACTAGGAAAAATTCATGAGATGATAAAAAATAATAATAAAATAGGGAATGATGGAGTGTGGGACCAGCAATGTCCAGGGCATGGCCAGCCGGCCAACGGGCCCGGTCCCAGAGCACTCTTCCCAATTTTATGTAATTTTATATATTTTCTCTGAATTGAGGGAAATTCCATGAAACTGAAGAGTTTTATGAAATTAGGGAACTTCCATGAGATTAGGGAAACAAAATAATAATAAAATAGGTAATGATGGAGTGTGGGGCCGGCAATGGCCAGGGCATGGCCGGCCGGCCAACAGGCACGGTCCCAGAGCACTCTTCCCAATTTTCTGTAATTTTCATGATTTTAGGTAATTTTCATAAAATCAAGAGTTTTGTTGAAACCAAAGTATTTTGTTGAAATCAGAGAGTTTTCATGGAATGAGGAAAACAAAACAAATAATAATAATAAAATAAGGGGCGTGTGGGACCGGCTAGGGCATGGCCGGCCGGCTAGGATCCGGTTCCACAGTTTTCCTAATTTCATAATATATTTTCATGGGTTTAGGTAAAAATCATGAAATCAGGGAATTTTCATAGGATGAGGGAAATAATAAAATAATAAGGAACCGTGAGGTGTGGGACCGGTCACATCCAGGACATGGCCAGTCGGCTAGTGGGCTTGGTCCCGCGACACCTTTTCCTAATTTTATTATTTCCTTGACGTGTGGAAACACCATGGGACTGGGAGTTTCCTTGAAACGAAGGAGATTTGCTCAAATGAGAGGATTTTCATGAGATCAAGGAAAAATAATAAAATATGATAAAATATAAAATTGGGCGTCGGACTGGTCACGGCGTGACTGGCCGGCTGGTGAGCCCGTCCCCTGGCGCCTTTGTTAATATTTTATTATTATTATTTTTCTTCCTATTTTGCATAGGTTCATCGTTCCTTCGTGCTCTGAAATGCTCGTTTGTGCATTCAGATGCTGGTCTGTTTATTATTGCTAAGTACACTTGCACCATTTTAGTCAGGGCTTACTCGATGCTCAGATGCCTGTACGTTGAATATTTATTACTAACCCATGGAACTCTGCTGGGAAGAACCATAAATTGAAGTAACGAAATATTCAAAGAATCGTAGAATATAGCTGCATATTCAGTTACGATCAAAGATAATTAATTGATGGCTCTCTACTAGCAGGCGAGCTGTCTAGGAGCATTACTTATCTGAGAGTTGAGCCATATGAACTTGTTGGAGTGTCATACTTCTCCTATATAGTTAGGGAAAACCTGGTTGCATCCTGAAGACGTTGTTGCTCTATACTAGCAGGCATGCTATCTAGGAGCCGCCCAATCTTTCGATTCTATACAGAAATAATTACTGAAATTGCTCAGTATTCATGAAATGTGCCGTGGCCTCAGCTGGGAGACTACACATCTACATATACTCTGAGAGACAGCTTTCTCAGTCAAAGATTTATGGCATGAGATTTCATGCTTTAATGAGAGACATGAGTCTCAATACTCATCCGATTGCCGGATCCGGAGTATGTATAATTATGATTTTACGATTTTACCCTTGTCTAAAATCCACCATCTACATTAAGTCTCCTGCTTAGTGAGGGAAAGTCATGTTCCTCAGTCAGCATTGAATGGTGATTTTCTAGGTACAGACAAAATAAGTAATTGAACTTATAAGATAAGATGTTACCGGATTTAAACTGAACGAGCAAACCATGGTTCGAGCGCAAACCCCAGTGGCCTAATAGAGCGTCATCTAGCGAGCATAAATTGGTGTAGAACCGCTGATTTGATGGTGGAACCTTGGTTGGTCTAGGATTCACAGGCCGGGCCCGAAAAGGAAATCCTTATGGGATTAGGTTTTGAAAATAAAATTTGATATAAAAGGAATTACTCCCTTGTTTTTTATTATTTCTCCCACAACCGACCACCATGTTTATCTCCTCTTCATCTTCACGCCAGAGCATCAGGAGGTACAGCAAAAATTCGTCGGAGTTGCTGTCACCGTCCGGCGTCGTCCGTTCACCGTCCGACCAACTTCCGGCCGGCACCGACCAGGTAAAAAAAATTCTTTGTTTGCTGATTTCATGAGTTATTCATGCTTTGATCATGTTAAAATTCTATACATGTGTATATGTTAGTGTGAGTTTTGTAGAAAAACCCTTATTTTATTAAACGTATGTTCGTTCGATCATTGGTTCAAGAGACTAGCAATAATCTCTAACTTGGGAGAGATTTTTTTTTAAAATAGACCTGTGTCCAGTGATAAAATTTTGTTTATGAGCTTTCATGGAAACCAAAACTTTATCTCAAAAGATGTGAACTTTTCACAAAACTGAAAGAAACCTTTGTTTCAAAGAAAACGATCATACGAAGGAAAAGAGATTTTTTTTTATCATGAAACCGTGACATATTAAACAAAATATGACATATTTTTGATCACCTGAGTTTGTTCACATTAGATAAAATTTGAGGATTTACTTGAGTAACTCACATTAATTATTATTTTGTAAAATCAAAATATGGGTTTTGAGTAATCCTCGAAATTAGACAACTTATTTATGATGAAATATTGTCTTGGTGTAAATTTCATAGCTCAGTTGTGGATGTTTATACTATGATAATTGTGTATATGATTTTATGAAAAATCAGTTTCGAAAATTAATAAAGCTTCGTTCGTTATTGCAGGTTTCAAGGAACGAACTAATTTTGGAGTGTTAACTCTCGCGGCACAATCACTATTGTTAGTGGAATTGTAAATAGGTAAGAATTCAGAATTACCATTTTTGTAGATAGATTTACTAGCATGTCAATAATTTTGTGCTCCTGGTTCCAGAAAATGAAAACTTCCAGCAGCAGCAATTATGACTATAGCTATTCCTCTAGCTCTTTTGACGAGTATTCCAAAGCTTCTGCAGCCAAATTGAAAGCTAAGACAACTCATGATGAGGGGGTAAAGCCTATTATACCCCTGAACAATCGGAGAGTCACTTATGCTAAGCTTATGAAGCAAAAAGCCGAGACTGATGAAGCAGAGGATCGTAAGTGTAGGAAGGATCGAATCCGGCGCAAAATACGAGCGGCAGAGGAGAGACGCCGATTCGTCGATGGGGTACCTTCTGACTCTGATGCTGATGATTCCGAAGAGGAAACCACGTGGGTGTTACCAGAGCGCAAGATCGAGCCTGACCGGCATACCAGGGAGCTTCAAAAGACTATGAAACGAGTTGAAGCCGAACTTGAAGCTGAAGCAGAAGAAAACTCGGACTTGGAAGATCCTTATACCCATCCAGACTTCATCAATGGTCCCGATAGTGATTCCGACGAAGAGGAGGATTCCAAGAAGGACAGTGATGATGAATCTGACAACTCGGATGAATCTGACGAGTATCTTTACTCCTGATCCTTTTTAAACATTTGAATGTTTTCTTAGCTTTCTTAGTAGACATCTTGTTTGAACAACTTCACCTAAGTATTAAGATTTTCCTTTTGAATGAGAAATCTTTTTGTTAATGTTGGTTCTTCTCGATTGAATCAAATAAAATGAGCCAATCCTCATACGACGAACCTATTGTGATCTCCCTTTACTTACTTTACGGTTTGCATCTGTGAAAACATCCTGAGATGTCGCAGAAAACATATAACACACAAGGCCGTGTGGCCTTCTGACCATGTCTAGCTTTGGGCAGTCCCCAGTGCATTATTTTCCTCCGCATCTCTAGTATTGATCTTGTTTGGGGCTTAGGGTTTCAGTAAAACTCGTAACTGAATTGACTATCTACAGAAGATAAGTACCAACAGTACCTTGTATATATATATCTCCAAGATTTAGGCTTTAACACTTACGCAAATATTTCTTCCATTACTGAGTTAGTTTCATCGCAAAAGAAATTTTGATTGCCATACCTTTCATCATTATTTCTAGTGGTAGTACTTCTTCTCGAAACGAACTTCAGTTGAAGCATGAAATAGAAGCGTCTATCTTGGTAAGTTGTATATCTTCTTCGTCTCTGTTTGATCAAGGTTATTGATCATAGGAAAATGATTTGTTGCAGGATGATCAGAAGAATCCTTCTTCTCACCTTTCGAGGCCCAAGCGGACTGTTAGAGCCCCTGCCCGGTATAAGTCGGCTCATGCTGAGGCTGGATCATCTGTAAGCAATCTTATAACTCTTGAAGATTTACCATGCTCAATTTTGATAAAATTAAACACTTCTTCATTTCGTCGCAGGCGGATGTTCGTGTTGTTGTTGATGCTAGAAGGAGAAGGAGTGGAAAGTCCGTGACCATGGTTAAGGTTGAAGATAGCAGCAATCGGGTCTGTGAAGACTCTGTAGAATCCGTGGAGGCTGGAGACAGGGTTCATGCTCGTGAATATCCAACAACTGGACACTTGTTTGAAGCTCCTTTGATCAATACTTTCCCTGACAATGAGGTGGTCGGTGGATTCGTCATTCCCAAGTGTCACACGCCTCTTTACACCAAAATCTGGAAAATATATGGGAATATTGCTATGACCGAAGTGTAGAAAGGTTTTCTACCAACCCTCCTGACTACAGTTGTAGGGTTGTTACCGATCATTGAGGAGATGGACCAAATGCGCCTGCAAGATGTCAAGAATCAGGAGCTGCACAAGTGGGATGAGATGATTTCGAACTGTGAGACATTGTGGTTTAATGTAGGTTGGCTTCGTCATCGGCTCGATATGATCAAGATTCATAAGGCGGCAGAGGCTGCTGAAGCAATTTCTGTGACCACTGCTTTACTAGAGGAGGAGGAGATGCTCGCTTTGGAATCGGCAAGGGTCGATAAGGAGGTCCAGGATTTGAAGAAGAAAACCAAAAATTTCTAGAAGAAACTTGACAGGGTTTCTTATAGAGATTATCCATTGCTGGTTTGCTCTGAGTGAGCATCCGAGAGAGTTGAAGTGTAGGTTTTTGATAAGACAGGATAATATGACAGGGGAATTTTGTTCAATTGATGGATGTTTGATGAACAAATGAGCATCTGGAATGCTTTTTTGAAGGAAATAAATTACATTTGAGATGTGTTTGAATACTGGTAAAAGATTAATTATTTGTTGTTGATCAAGCATAATAGGCTTTGAGCCATTTGTCGTTGATAATATTTCCTTCCTTTCCTCCACTGACTTCTAAGATTTTGTAGTATCCACTAGACACTTCTTTGGTGATAACATACATCCCTTCTCATTTCGGAGAGAACTTAGGAGAATACATGTCTTGTTGAATGTATTTTGTCATATTTAATACCAAATCTCCTACTTGGAAAGTTCGGGGCTTTACCATTTTGTTGTAAGCTCTAGATATTCTATGTTTGTAAGCCTCCACATACTTTTCTACTTTAGCTCTCCTCGATTCGAGCATGTCCAGTTCAGCAACTCTTGATTTGGACACTTCAGCTTCATCCCATCGTATTCCACTGGCCGCTGCAATCCTTGCTAAAGAAATTTTTATTTCAGCTGGGAGTATAGCATCAGCCCCATAGACGAGCGAGTATGGTGATGTCCCAATCGATCTCCTTGGTGCAGTCCTGTAAGCCCACAAAGCCATGGGTAATTGCTCATACCACGATCGTGGGTTGTCATGAATCGTTCGACTGATAATCCGGATCAAAGTCTTGCTGGTACTCTCTGCTTGACCATTTCCTCGGGGATAGTATGGTGTGGAGAAAATATGTTTGATCCCGTACTCCTTGAGCAATTTCTCCACATCCTTGTTGGCGAAAGGAGTCCCGTTATCCGTGATAATATGTTTTGGAATGCCGAATCTACATGTAATGTGTTCTTTGATGAAGGCTGCAATAGTTACTCCCGTAGTACCTCTGAGCGGGATTGCTTCGACCCACTTGGTGAAATACTCAGTAGTGTGATGATGTATTCATGGTGTTTTGAAGATGCTGGATTGATCTTTCCGATGATATCAAGTCCCCAGCTATAAAAAGGTCATGGACTATTCACAGAGTGTAATGGGAGACAAGGAGTATGAATAAGGTTACCGTGGATCTGACATTGATGACACTTCTGAACGTATGCAGCTGCATCATCTTCCATAGTCGGCCAGTAATACTTCTCGTGAATTTGAAGAAACTATTTCTTTTTCCCCTGGTGTTCTCCTTCATGGGTTTCTTTCAGGGTTGTCATAATTTCATCTCCGGCCAGGCATCTCAACAAGTCTCCTCCAGAGCTTTTGCGGTACAGGATCCCGTCAATAAAGACAAATCTTTTAGCTTTCTGAGTGAGTTTGATTGCATCTTTCTTTTATGGTGGTGATTTTTTGTCTCGAAGGTATTCAATGTAAGGATGCCTCCAGTCCCCGATGTGATGAAGTGTCAGGGCCTCTAAATGATGAGGAGGCGTCTGACAATTAGGACAAGATCCCTTCAAAGTTCTTGACTATGCTTCCATGAAGGGCCAGTAATACCCGAGTTTTGAAGTCTTCTATAAAGTGTTATCACCAACGTTTGTCCACATATTTCTTGATGCACACTTTCGATCTTTTCCTTCGCTTCTTCATCGCCAAGGCACCGTGATAGAGAGGCATCATGGTTGCGATGGTACAAGGTTCCGCGGAGAAAGAAGAAATTCTTTAGCTCTTTAAGGCTGACTGCTCCTTCTGTAACGGAACTTCTCCAGTCGTTTGCTTGAGCATCTTCAGTTTGACTAAGCCATGCGGAAGATACATCTCGTGTTTGCACTATGATAGCTTTCTCTGACCCTTCGAATTGCAACTTGGAGGCAAGGGTTGCTGAGCAATCAACATGCCTATTATGGGTCCGGCAAGTACGGGTGATAGTTGCATCAGCGAAATGAGTTAGGAGTCGCTGCGCCTCATCCCTGAATGGAGCAAGCGTTATCTCTTTGAGAGAGTATATCCCATTCATTTGATTGACCAGCAGTTTTGAATATCCTATGATCTCTAGATGCATCCCTCCTGACTGTTTAGCTAAGGATAATCCTAGAAAGAAGGCTTCATATTCTGCTGAATTATTTGTACAATGGAAGTCCAGCTTAAATGAATGTGAGAATACTTCACCAGATGGAGAGACCAAGACTATGCCCACTCCTCCAGTATTGTTGCTAGGAGTAGCAGATCCATCAAAGTACAACATCCACGTTTATTCCTTGACGACTGAAATTTCTGGAAATTCACCTGGTACATCGTCCCGTAATGTCGTGGGATCTTCCCCTGGAAAGGCAGCCAATAAATCTGCTACTGCTTGACCTTTGATTGCTTTGGGAGAAACTCATACTATGTCGAACTCTGACATCTGAAGCTGCCATTTTGCAGGTCTTCCTATCAAAGAAGGTTTTGAGAGTAAAAACTTTATGGGATCAGCTTTGGAGACAAGCACGACTCTTACTGCAAATAATGTCTGAACCTATGCATTGCATGAGCTAATGCCAGGCATGCTCTTTCAGCTTTCGGGTATCTGAGTTGAGCATCCTTCATGGTTCGGATGTAATAGTAGATTGGATGTTCAACGCCTTCTTCATGTTCTTGAGCTAGCAGTGCCCCGATAGTAACGTCACTGGAAGCCGTGTATAATATCAGCGGTCGTCCTTGTATTGGAGATCTCATGACTGCGAATGATAAAAGTATCTGTTGTATCTTTTGAAACGCCTCCTGCTGAACAGTTGTCCAGGTGAAACTTGCTCCCTTCTTCAGCAGAGGAGTGAACGAAGCAATAAGTTGAGCCAATCCCGGTATGAAGCATCTGATGTAATTTACCTTGCCCATGAAACTCTGTAGTTCCTTCAAAGTGCGTGGAGGAGGCATGGTAGTAATGGATTTTGCTTTGTCCGGATCAACTTTGATCCCTTCGGCAGTGACCAGGAATCCTAGAAACTTCCCAGAAGAAACTCCGAAAGCGCATTTCAGGGGATTCATCTTCAACTTGTACTCTCTACACCTTTTCAAAAACTTGCCTCAGAACTTCTAGATGCGATGCTCGATCTTTCGATTTCACCACAACGTCGTCGACATAGTCTTCTACTTGCTTATGCATCATATCATGAAATATTGATGTCAAGGCTCGCTGGTGAGGTAGCACCTGCATTCTTCAATCTAAAGGGCATCACAGTGTAGTGAAAATTCCAAATGGGAGTGTGAAACGCGGTCTTGGCAGTATCATGTTCAAACATCTTGATCTGGTTGTATCCACTGTAATCATCCATGAATGAGAACATACCGTGGCTGCTGGTTGCATCGACATGCATATCAATGTTGGGTAAATGAAAATCATCCTTTGGACAACATTTATTCAGATTCCTGAAATCTACACATCATCTGATTTGACCATTCTTCTTCTTAACTGGGACAACGTTAGCCAGCCATGTTGGATGTTGAATAGGCTTGATAAATCCTGCTACTAGAAATTTCTGACTTTCGACTTTGATTTGTTCCTCGACCTCATTCCTGAACTGTCTAGGTGGTTGTTTGACATCCTTGGAGCCGGGAGTGATATGCAGACGGTGAGTGACCAGTTTGTCGTCCAGACCAGGAATTTCTTCGTATGTCCAAGCAAAGATATCTGGATACTCTTTCAGCAAATTTACCAGGCTTGTTTGTTCTTCCAGCGACAGTGCAGAACTGATTAAGATTGGTCTCGGATCTTCTTCTGTACCGATATTAACCGTTTCAAGATCATCAGTAGTAGAATTCATGCCATCTTGCAACTGTTGCGGAGCATCTTGAACCTCATCATCAGGTGATTTCTCAATCTGACGTGATTCATTAGTGCGGGGAGACTCTTGATCAATTGCTAATCTTTGCGCCGTCGATAAATGACCCTCCCTTCTGCATCATGGGTAGTCATAAAATTGGATCATGGGGTCGTGACCTGGTCCTTACGGCGTTTAACTGGTGTAGCAGGTAATTTGACTGGTTCTTCTTCTAAGGATAGCGATGACGCGTCAGCATATGCTTCAATAGTCTTCCAACTTGGAAGTGGAGTACTGTAGATCTCCTTAGGAGGTTCACGAATGCTCCTCCGGGATTCAATGAATTCAGCATCGTAGGGAAGAGCATAAGGAGATGATGAAGCATCTATGCGAACGATCTTGTTGTTGAGTAAAGCCTTCATACATTAATGGTAGGTGGATGGGACCACCTTGTTGCCATGGAGCCACGGTCGCCCGAGTATCATGTGATAGTCAGGTTCTTGCTCGATCACATGAAACTTCACTTTTGATTGAATAAGCCCTACCCTCAAATTTATATATGCATATCCATATGTGTGGCTTTGGCTTCCTTCAAATCCTGTCATCAGAATGGGATGACGAATAATTTTACCTTGCGGGAATCTGTCCATCTTGAGAGTTTTCATAGTGACGATGTTTGTGGAAGCGCCTGTATCAACGAGAGCCCTCCTAAATTTGGAGCCCTTGATGAAACCAGTAACATACAAAGCTCGATTATGTCCTTCATCTGCCATGCAATCTTCTTCTCCAAAACTGATATTGTCGATTGAATGTTCAGACGCCATGGATATTTCTTCGACTGTTGGGGTTGGTGAAGTTATTTGGACGTCAGATGATATCTGGCTGAGCGCAACAAACGTGTTTGCACGATGCTCCCTGGAAAAGTGTAAAAGTTCACACAAGTTTTCGATCAATTGTGCGATTTCCTGATCCACCGGCTTCTCATAAGTAGTGAAACTATTAGTTTGAGGGTTGGATGACGAATCAGTCCCCAATGTTGGGCTTCTGAAGCAGAGATGCCGCCTAACTCGGATGTCAATTTGATGAGAAAATCGAGTATCTTGTCCATTGTACTTTTCATCAGATCCATGTTCCTGGCGTGAATCTCCAGGAAATGAGCCAACTCTGTCAGAGTCGGGGTTCCTCCGCCTTCCATGTCGTCAGATGTAACATTAGAAAGAGGAAAATTGCCATTTGAAAGATTCTGGATCAGGTTTGGATCAGTTGAATTAGTCCTAAGACCAACCATCTTGTGAAAGCTTGAAATTTGCAACCGAGAGATTAATCTCCCATTGTGGTCGCCAATCTGTAGATGAGGAAAAACGATTTGCTGGTTTTTACGGAATTAAGTAGACGTCCGTGTGGAGACTCCTTGAACCAAGCAAAATGTTGAACCTCACACAGATGCACTTCAAGAAGGGAGTGCTTTAAGTTCGAGAGATCAATCTGTAGGACTCCGGCCTAAACCAAGAACAATGGCCGTTCAAGAGTCAATTCGGTCACAAGAGAGGATGGGTTGATATGTAGGAGGGAAGCTGAGAAAGGTGCGGGATCAATGGTGATCTGAGATTGTAGGTGTGTTGTGAATTCAGCGTAGGAAAGTTCTGAACGATTGAAGTTTACTCAATTGAGAGCGATTGCTCAGACGATAAGTTCGTGTAGACGAAAGATTGTCTGTATGAACTTGCTGAGAAATTTCTTGTCCTCTTCAATCATGATTCAGATATCTTTTATATTGCAAAAATGAAAACACCATGATCCCATGAAGTGTGACAGTTGCTGGAGTCAGAGAGTGGGGAAGTGGGAAATCATGTCAAAACCAGTTACTCATCGTGCGGAGACTTGGTTAATTTTCCACCCACTACTTTGCTGACTCTTCCAACTGATTGCACGACTTGCTCACATTCTCGTCGTGTGCTTAGACACACGTGCCGTAGACCGCAAGACCAAAACCCTAGTTAATATCCCCCATGTGACACGATTGATGTCTCGTGATTGTGGAGTCAGTTGCTGACTTTGTGGGACGATGAGTCCTTGTATTGCTGAGTTGAACATAATTTGCAAATGTTCTGAGACTCATGGATTGAACATGCCTGCTGAGGCAAAATATCATTGTCATATTGATAACCTGAGAAAACCGTATTTGCTGAATTGTTGAACATTGATAGTTGAACCAATATTCTTTAATCTGAGCAAATATTGCCGGTTTGAGAAAATATTGCTCGTTTGATGAATTGTTGGTTGCAGGACCAAATAAAATATTAATTTAAGATATTGACTGATGGGACGTGTATAATAAATAAAAGTGTTGATCATGGGATCAACATAAAAATATCAGTATTTGAATCTGCTCAGAATTATGATTTGCAGAGCTCTGGATTCAAAACCTTAATTTTAATGAATTGATGATTTATTGAAAATCAACCGCAGAGCGAAGCAGGGACCTGCTACATTGGATGATTTGTATACCATGTAATGCTCAGATACTCGAATGAGTAAAATACCAAAGTCTCTTGAGGACCAGTTGGTGAAAGAATGATTAAATGCCGGTTTAATCATTTGTTAAAATAATGCTCGTGTGAGTGACAGGTAGTAAAACCTAGCTATGAAAAGATGAGGGACCGACCAATAGGTCATGAGACCGGCCCTTGGTGGTCGTGGGACCAATTGATGGTCATATGAGAAAACCCTCAATTGTTTGAAAAGAGTTTGGACTTAATACGGGCAATTGAGCAATTAGGTCAAAATAACTAAAACATGTGGGATTGACCATTTGAAAGACTTAGGGCCACCCTTGGTCGGTCAAGGGGATATGCCCGTGTCGTCACGGTGTTCGTGTCTCAGTCCTGAGAGTTTTGATATTTTCCGGTGTGCGTTTGAGCAACATTTTGAGAAAATATGCAGAACCCAGGGTTTTGCTGAAACTAGGAAAAATTCATGAGATGATAAAAAATAATAATAGAATAGGGAATGATGGAGTGTGGGACCGGAAATGGCCAGGGCATGGCCAGCCGTCCAACGGGCCCGGTCACAGAGCACTCTTCCCAATTTTATGTAATTTTGTGTATTTTCTCTGAATTGAGGGAAATTCGATGAAACTGAAGAGTTTTATGAAATTAGGGAACTTCCATGAAATTAGGGACATAAAATAATAATAAAATAGGAAATGATGGAGTGTGGGGCAGGCAATGGCCAGGGCATGGCCGGCCGGCCAACGGGCACGGTCCCACAACACTCTTCCCAATTTTATGTAATTTTCATGATATTAGGGAATTTTCATAAAATCAAGAGTTTTGTTGAAACCAAGGTATTTTGTTGAAATCAGAGAGTTTTCATGGAATGAGGAAAACAAAACAAATAATAATAATAAAATAAGGGGCGTGTGGGACCGGCTAGGGCATGGCCGGCCGGCTAGGATCCGGTTCCACGGTTTTCCTAATTTCATAATATATTTTCATGGGTTTAGGGAAAAATCATGAAATCAGGGAATTTTCATAGGATGAGGGAAATAATAAAATAATAAGGAACCGTGAGGTGTGGGACCGGTCACATCCAGGACATGGCCAGTCGGCTAGTGGGCTTGGTCCCGCGACACCTTTTCCTAATTTTATTATTTCCTTGACGTGTGGAAACACCATGGGACTGGGAGTTTCCTTGAAACGAAGGAGATTTGCTCAAATGAGAGGATTTTCATGAGATCGGGGAAAAATAATAAAATATGATAACATATAACATTGGGCGTGGGACTGGGACTGGTCACGGCGCGACTGGCCGACTGGTGAGCCCAGTCCCCTGGCGCCTTTGTTAATATTTTATTATTATTATTTTTCTTCCTATTTTGCATAGGTTCATCGTTCCTTCGTGCTCTGAAATGCTCGTTTGTGCATTCAGATGTTGGTTTGTGCATTATTGCTAAGTACACTTGCACCATTTTAGTCAGGGCTTAGTCGATGCTCAGATGCCTGTACGTTGAATATTATTACTAACCCATGGAACTCTGCTGGGAAGAACCATAAATTGAAGTAACGAAATATTCAAAGAATCGTAGAATATAGCTGCATATTCAGTTACGATGAAAGATAATTAATCGATGGCTCTCTACTAGCAGGCATGCTGTCTAGGAGCATTAATTATCTGAGAGTTGAGCAATATGAACTTGCTGGAGTGTCATACTTCTCCTATATAGTCAGGGAAAACCTGGTTGCATCCTGAAGACGTTGTTGCTCTATACTAGCAGGCATGCTGTCTAGGAGCCGCCCAATCTTTCGATTCTATACAGAAATAATTACTGAAATTGCTCAGTATTCATGAAATATGTCGTGGCCTCAGATGGAAGACTACACATCTACATATACTCTGAGAGACAACCTTCTCAGTCAGAGATTTATGGCATGAGCTTTCATGCTTTAATGAGAGACATGAGTCTCAATACTCATCCGATTGACGGATCCGGAGTATGTATAATTATGGTTTTATGATTTTACCCTTGTCGAAAATCCACCATCTACAGGTGGCAAGTAGCCATACAATGCCTGAAATGGGGACATCTTTAAACTAGTGTGATAACTAGTATTGTACCACCATTCAGCAAGATAAAGCCACTGACAGCATCTGCTTGGTTTGTGACCATTAATACACCTCAAATATGTCTCCAAGCATGAATTAACTCTTTCAGATTATCCATCAGTTTGAGGGTGGTAAGCTGTGCTAAGGTTCAAGCTAGTACCCAATGATTTGAATAAGTCTTTCCAAAAATTACTTGTAAAGACTCTATGTCTATCAGAAACTATGGATGCATGCAATCCATGAAGTTTGAAAACTTGATCCAAGAATGCTCTGGCTACAGAAGCAGCTGTATACAGGTGGTGAAGGGCAATAAAATGGCTGTATTTAGTCAGCCTGTTAACTACCACCAAAATAACACTTTTTCTATCACTGAGAGGAAGGCCTTCAATGAAGTCCATTGTGATATGTTTCCAGACATGCTCTGGAATTGGAAGTGGTTGTAATAATCCAGATGGGAATGAGTGCTCTCCTTTGTTTCTTTGACAAACATTACATTCAGCAACAAAGAGGAGTATGTCTTTCTTCATCTTAGGCCAGTATAATTGGTTCTTGGCTCTGATATAGGTGGCTTACATACCAGAGTGTCCTCCCACAGCAGAGGAATGTAAGGTACTCAGAATAAAATATTTGATTCCATTACCAGTGCCCACATAAAATCTGGACTTGTACCTCAAAATTTCATCTTTGTAAGTAAATGGAGGGGTTGAGTCAGCTGATATGACCAGTTTTGCAATGAGTTGTTGAGCCTTTGGGTCATCATTATAGTTGTGGATAAGTTCAGACATCCAAAGTGGTTTGGACATGGATAATTCCTGGCACTGAGAAGAATCATGAGGCCTCCTTGACAGTGCATCAGCAACTATGTGTTCTTTACCCTTTTTGTATCTAATTTCATACTCAAAGCCTAAGAGTTTCATAAGCTACGTTTGCTGTAGAACTGTAGTAATTCTTTGTTCTAGGAAGTATTGTAAACTGTGGTGATCAGTAAGTATAATGAACTTATTACCTTGTAAATAATGCTTCCACTTCTGAACTGCTTTAACAACAACCAAGAACTCTTTTTCATATGTAGATAGTGTCCTAGCCTTGGTCCCAATGGTTGACTGAAAAAAGAAATAGGTTTACCTTCTTGAGTTAAGACAGCTCCAAGGCAGTCGTCACTTGCATCACTTTCCACAGTAAAAGGCTTGGAGAAGTCTGGGAGTGCAAGAACTGGAGTGGTTGACATAACAGTTTTCAGTTGCTCAAAAGAAGTAGTAGCTGATGGGGACCAGTTGAAGGAGTTCTTCCTTAAAAGATCAGTAAGGGGTTTACTAATGGCACTATAGTCCTTCACAAATCTTCTATAATAGCCTGTAAGACCAAGAAAATCCCTCAATTCTTTGATTGAAGTAGGGAGTGACCAAGAATGCATAGCTGCAACTTTATTTGGATCAACACAAACAACTTCTGAAGTAATAATGTGGCCCAAGTATTCCAGTTGAGTTTGTCCAAAACAGCATTTGGACATTTTTGCATAGAGTTGGTGTTGTCTTAATAAAGAAAAAATAATCTTCAAGTGTTCAATATGTTCTTCCATGGATGAACTATAGATCAAAATGTCATCAAAGAAAACCAACACAAACTTCCTTAAATATGGTGCAAAAACTTCATTCATAAGAGCTTGAAAAGTTGCAGGTGCATTAGTGAGACCAAATGTCATAACTTTGAATTCATAATGACCATGATGGGTCCTGAAAGCAGTCTTGCAAATGTCAGCAGGATTGACTAATATCTGATAATAACCATCTCTATAATCTATCTTAGAAAGCACTTTGAACCCTTTTAATTCATCCAACATCTCATCCACAAGAGGAATGGGAAACTTGTCTTTAATTGTAATACTATTGAACTTTCTGTAATCTACACGAAATCTCCAAGAACCATCTTTATTTTTGACCAAGAGAATTGGAGATGCAAATGGGTTGTGACTTGGTTGAATGACACCAGTAGAGAGCATTTCTTGAACAAGGGCTTCAACTAATCCTTTTTGTATGTATGTACATCTATAAGGTCTCTGATTAGGAGGTTGAGAGTCAGGTTTCAAGGGAATTGAATGGTCCAAACTTTTATGTGGTGGCAGAGAAGTAGGCTCAGCAAAAATGTCTTGGTGTTCTTCCAAAAGTGGTAGTAATGGTAAAGGAGAAGGAGGAGATAAGGGTGAGGTGGTGACAGAAAAGAAGTGGCCAACAAGGCCATATGTATTTTTTCTGAAATTATTTTTGACTGCTGAATTGCTCATCATGAGCAGAGAAGGTTTAGTATAGTGCCAGTTAAAGTGATGTGGTGACCATGATGCACAAAGGAGATACTAAGTTTAGAAAGGTTGAAAACAACATAACCAAGTGTCCTGAGCCAGTCAGCTCCAAGGACCATATCACAGCTTCCTAGTGGTAGTATTCTGAGGTCCTCAGTGAATGGATGGTTTTGCATGGTCCAAGAAAGTTGTGAGCATGAGCCAGTGCTGATAGTTTTCTCACCATTGGCCACATTAACTAGCATTTGAGGAGTGGCCTCTATCTTGCAGTTGAGTTTAGCAGCTAATGCAGAGTCAATGAAGCTGGTAGTGCTTCCTGTATCAATGAGAATGGAAATTGGCTGTTTTTGTAGAAATCCAGGAATTCTAATGGTATCCCCTGTGGTATTCCCAGTGAGAGCATGTAGTGAAATTTTCATGTCAGATTCAACTGGTGAGTCAACATCCTCCTCAAAAATTTCTTCTTATGTGTCATTGTATTGACTTTCAGTATGCTCTGCTTGAACCATAAATAGTTGTTGTCTGCCTTTGCAGATATGTCTACTGCTATAAACCTCATCACAGTTGTAACAGAGACCTTTTTCTCTTCTTTGGCGCATTTGTTCTTGTGTAAGTCTTTTAATGATAGGTGGTGAATATTGTGGTTTAAGGAGATTAGTGGGAGAAGATTTGGGTGTTGTAGGCGCTGATTTAGGTGTAAAGGTAGAGGTGATGATGGGTTTTGGAGGAAGGTTATAAGAAGAAAATGGTCCAGGGGATGGAAAAACAGTGGGTGTTGGTTTAGTTGGTTTATAGAGCATTTGACATTTTTGTTCTTCCATTCTAGCTAATGAAAATGCTTGACTGAGTGTGCTAGTATTAAACATATGCACGGAATTTCGAATTTCTTCCTTGAGACCGCTGATGAAGCTCATGATAAAGTACCTCTCATCCAAAGATGGATTGTAATTAAGCATTAAGGCTTTGAGAGATTCAAACAATTCATAATATTCCTCTACATAGTTGACTTGCATCAATTTATTAAAAGAACCAACAAAATTTTTCATCTACTGGATTTTCAAATCGAGCACATAGGCCTTGAGAAAATTCAAACAAAGACATACGAGGACGACCAACTTGAAAATTTAATAACCACTTATCCGCCTTACCATCAAGATAAATAGCTGCTATATCAACCTTTCGATTATCATCAATATTGTGAAGGAAAAAGTACCTGTAACATTTCTGTATCCATCCACGAGGGTTTTCACCATCAAATCTGGGTAAATCGAGTTTAGGAATTCGATTGAAGGGTGGGTTTGGCGAGTTTTAAAGAATAGAGCCAAAACCAGGTGGATTTGATGGAATCTCACTGCCTGAATGGCCGCCTTTGGCTCCATTTGCAGATTTAAGAAACAAACTCATTTGTTCTGTAAGATTCTTCATAGCATCTGAAGTTTCCTTGCAAAGAGTTGAAGTATCCTTCAGTTCTTTCCCAAAACTCTTGAGTCGATCTTCTGTGTGTTGTCGATCTTTAGTGAAGAGTTCGTGAAGATCCTTCACTGATTTTGGATCGGAACCAACCATTTAGAAGAATAAAAATTTGGAATGGCTCTGATGCCAATTGTACTGTACTCAGTACAAGTGAATCAAGAAACTAAGAATTGTAAATCTGCTTCTTAAGGAATGAAGCCTCTAAACAACAACTTAAATCTTCATCAATGAACTGAAAGAAGTTCTTACAGCTTAAATATCAATAACAATGATTAACCTAGCAGCCAACGACTAGATAGTGGGCACGTATCGCTAATCGAGAAGCCTACTGATCGACTAATGGAGATAGAGTTATAATAGCACCATACAATGGATTAAGGGCAGACAGGGTGCCACAATGGCTATGACATTTAACTCAATGACATTGCCTGCTTCACTCAGTAGGGAGCTTGCACGTCTTGCTAAAACACCTATACCTACATGTGGAGTGCACTACTCGTTGCTCAACTTGGTTTCTCCTGCAGTGAGAATGGATAGTACAAGAACTCCCGCACTTGTTGAGGTCGATCATGGAGTGTGAAATCCACCAGCACATTTAGCAGCAGCAACACCAGCTTCTACAACACCAAGCAATGGTGAACCAGTACCAGACACATATCTAGAGGTAGAGGGATCAATGCATCTTGTAGCGCCGGAGCACCAAGATCCATTGAGCGATGACAGTGGAAGAAGCAAACTAGGTGCTACAATCTTTTTGCATATATCTGTTGTTAAGGACAAATTCTAAATGAAGAACTTTTTTTTTTTGTGATTTTGCAAGTTAACTCATGGTTCCAATTATTACTCAAAACATTAGTAGAAATATGTAGGTGTACTTCTTAAACAGTTTGGATTGTAGTTTTTGAAAATGGATATTCTTAGAGTACATGTTTTGGTATAGTTTTGTGCTTGAATTGGGTTTTCTTGGTTAAACATGTTGGAAGTTTGACCATGTCAGAGATAGTTGATGAGTAACACATAATTAGCACTAAATTTCAGAACCTCTAATATTATTGATACGACTAGGGTTGCACATGGTTCGGTTTTTATCGTTTATTGGAAAAACCAAAACCGAAACCATAGTACTCGGTTTTTCAATATTAAAAAGCAATGAAACCATTAAGCTAATTCGTTTTCATTCAGTTCGGTTTCTACTCGGTTTTGTATAAAACCATTCGGTTTTTGGTTAACCAGCTTAGTCACAGGAATGTTTTTATATCTTTCAGTCCCAAAAAACTAACAGGTAAATTTTCAGATCTTGCCATTTAAGTTTCCAATACATCAGATGTTCAACTCCCAATACATATTAACTATTAACAGAAACATTAAATTTTAAGAGTCTACTTTCTCCTTGATAAAAAAATTCATGACTATAATTGGTTGTTCCTTCTTAAGTGGCTACATATCTTTAGACTTTAAATGGACAATCAACCTAGAGGTACCATTCCTGAGAGGGTCAGCAGAAAATCAATTGTTCTGTATTCAATAGGAGGTTTGTAATGGTACCTGCACATATGCAAACTCGAGTTAAATATGAATTGCTCAACCAAATCAGTACAATGGTACATAATGTAACCTATAGTCATTGTGGAGTTCAAAACTATACTACTTAAATTAAAATAGAAAGCATAGATCTAGCAACCCATAGTTTAAACTTCATACATGCACGCACACAAACATAACATATAGGCACACAACAACAACAACCATGTTTGGAAAAAGAAATCAATGATTATCTCTGGCTAAAAAATTATAACTAGCCAAGAGTCTTAAATGTGCTTGGGCTCACATTGTCTGGATTGGTAAACTTTGAATGCCTAGTATGTGGACAATATAAATATATAATTGGTATTGATCTGATTTCCATCAACAGATACTGAAACAAATACTATATGTGAAACAAATTTGAGGAAACTAATTTATAAAGGAATGCATAATTATTCTAACAACAGTAGTAAAGTTCAATGTGTTTAATGGCAGTTCAGAGAACTTACGGCACAACTCAATCTTCTTCTTCTTCTTCATCTATGTCAATGCCGATAAGCTTAGAATTTGCAAAAGAACCTAAAAATTCTGCAAGAATACAATAAGTGACATACAATGAGTAAAGACAATAACAAATCAGAATTTTTCATATATCTTTATAGTTCCTGCAAAAACCAAAAGCAAGGGATTACAATCTCATAGTGGTACTGCATATAACAGCAATATAGAGAACAAATAAAACCTGGTTCAGCGGTATTAAATTTATCTACATACGCCTAATTAAGTCCTTTTCAAACTGATATCCTTAATCTCTGCCAAAATTTTCACATTTCTCTACCACATCAAGAAACTAGGTGTACCCTTTATGCACAATATAACTCAGCAGTGGCATCATATGCACCAAAATTTCAGCAATTGACAAGCATCTCAACTGACAAGCAAATACATAAATTGCAAGTAACCACATACTGCATATAACCACATATTTGGTCATCATTTGGGATGATACCTAGAACATTCATAACAAAGTTAACTAAATATGATATACCTTCAAAGGAAATGGCCTGAGTTTAAACTATTTTGGCGTAAAAGAGAGTAATCACATCTGTTAGAGCATAGCTCGGTCGACCTCGCATGCGTTGCTATCTCAAGCATGTTTGTCAATGTTAGTGATCAAAACTATGAGTCTTGAATTCTAGCCTACATAGCTAAGTCTCGGACTAGGATAGAAAAGTATAGTTGCGCTCAAGGACTTCATGGCGATTCATCATACAACGACGAAGATCTATACAAGGAACCGTGGAACTTCATCAACAAAAAGGTATGTGGAGACTTGAACTTATCTATCACTCAAAAGTCTATCTATTCTATCTCCTACTTCTTATGAAACAAAATTCGTATGCTATATAGACTAGATCATACACATTTGACATTTCGAGCTGAGCATTCATTGTTTATCTATATCTCGAAATCGTGTGTTGGTAAAGCGTTTCGCTTTGATCAAGTTTATTTTCACCTAGTGACGAAAGTCATGAAAAGTTTCAATCACTTTGAGAATTGCTCTGACGTGAATCGGTATGTGAATAATGGCTACATAGCGTCCTCTGAGAATGTCTCAATGATTGAAATGAGAGTTTAGATTACATAACCATGTATTCCTTGAACCGAAGTTTTCGAACTTTGTTGATTAAGAGAAATCTGGAGGATTGTGGAATTGGCTTGCCAAGTCCGCGAACCCAGTCCGCAGACTCAGTCCGCGAACTGTCAAAAGTTCTCGACCGAGAATTTCTGCTGGATTTTCCAAAACTCGTTTGTGTGCTAATTCCGCGAACTCAGTCCGCGAACTGGCGGAAGTTCTCTTTCCGAGAATTTCTGCTGAGTTTGGAAAACTCAACCGATTAACTTAAGTCCGCGAACTTGTTTGTGAACTTAAGAGGTTATGATCTAAAGATGTTCTCTGGACATGAAACATTAAATTACTAAGGAATGCTTTATGCAAACCGTGGCTATAATGTTCATGAGCCGATTCAATCGAATCGAATCATCTTTGTTTCAATTGTGTCTTGTGTAGTTACATAAGATCTCATAGCAATTGAACAACTCTTTAACTAGTTCATTTGAGTCAATTGAACTAGTTATGGTGAAGAAGAACAAGGTTAATATGAAATGCTCATATGGTTGACCTTTTGGGTTACTATGTTGAACCAACATACACGTACACGTTTGGGCATGGTTTTCACAAACCCAGTAAACGTCTACCCAAGTGTGTGTGACAAGCTAAGTTTTCGATCTAATGGTTGAGAAATATTAGCTTGAATCTAAATCAGGTTTTCATCTAACGGTGAATAAGGATTGCTTTGTACCTAAGGAAAAACCCTGATTTGAAGGCTATATAAAGGAGACATCTAGCATTGTGCAAAACTAATCCCCACACGTCTGTGTGTTACTAGTGCGCCCGCTAGAGTCGATCTCCATTAACCTTTGATTTTCTTCTCTAAAATCAGGTTAACGACTTAAATACTTCATTGGGATTGTGAATCCAGACCGATACTACTTTATCGTAGTTGTATGATCTGATCTTGCATCTTCTATCGTACGAGTACAATCGATTGATTGACTTGAGATCGTGAGAGTTCTCTGATAGGCAAGATAAAGAAGTCACAAACATCTTTGTCTCACTGTTTGTGATTCCTCGACAATCCGCTTGTGTAGTCAGGAAGGATTGTAGAGAGGTGATTGATTAATCTAGGCTGTTCTTCGGGAATATAAGACCGGATTATCAATTGGTTCCTGTTCACCTTGATTTTATATCTTAAGACGGAACAAAACCTAGGGTTTATCTTTGGGAGACAAATTTATCCTTTGATAGACTTTTCTGTGTGAGACAGATTTGTTTATTATCAAGTCTGTGATTTTGGGTTGCAGCAACTCTTGGTTGTGGGTTGATAGGTCGAAAAACCTACAATAATAATACTGCAAGTGCACAGTTTCTAACTAGTAGAACAATGGCAAGTACAGGTCGTTCCCTCGAGGAGTGTGAAATACTCAACTAACTAATATCAAAAGTAACTGATCGATAAGATGATGTTTTAACGATTTTTCAGGAGTTTGGAACAAAATGATATAATATAAAAATGGGTTATTAATATTTTCGGTTTCCACCAATTAATTATGCAAACTCTACTAATCTTTAAAAATATATTCCATGCATTATCAAATATTGTTTCTCCGCTATAGTTTTCTTTGCTTCATGGGTAGTGATTCTAAAGCATTACCTATCAATCCTTGCATACCACGTCTAGGGATTTAACCGAAGCACGAAATATCAATTCAAAAGCATAAATAATCAAGAAAATCACATAAACGATTAAACACCAAGCTATATGAAGAAAAACTATTAATCAATCAAATCATTATTTAGCATATAAATAAAGAGCTCACACAATTAAATTGGTTTCTACCTAAACCTTAACATGGATCTAGCTAGACATGGCTTTCTCAAAAGCCATAAACATATTCAAATCAAACTAGCTAAGCAAAAATGGATCCAGAGAAGAAGAAACTCCAAACCCTAATATTCTCTTCTTCTTGTCGCCGGCTCTGCAGCCGCAGTTCCCAGTCGGCCACCTCCCCCTCTTTCAGTTTCTTCTCGATGCATATATGCCGATGTTGCCAGAAGTTAGACCTAACGAATTTCTGCAAGGCTCAGTCCACCACCTGACTTCCGAGTCCAGGCCCATTAACACTTTCTTTTCAATCTTGCTACAACGACAACTCTCTATACCCTGAACTTTCTTGAACTAGACACGCACTAGTGGTATATCAGCTCAACCAAATCCATTCTCTGACTCCTGGCCGCACCAACGATTTCCCGACCATTTATCATTCTCGAATGCACCTTCAATAAAATCCAGACACCTCACAGCACCTTCAAATATCCAACGTCTGCCAATCTTTCCCGATCAGAACCGCTTATATCATTCTCATTTTCTCGACCACAATTGCAGTCTTAGGTCTAAGGGATGATGCCTCTCGTATTAGTTCAGTTAGCAATAGCGCCATCATCCCAGGTCACTAGCCAGCTCCGATCACAGCTAACAATACACAGTTCAATCGAACTTGAACTGCCGAGAGACAAAGAAGCTCCCAACGTTTCAGCTGATTAAGATTCATCCCATATGTCATCTGATGCTGCTTCATCTTCCTTTCTTCATTTCTAGATAACAAACACGGCAACCATCCATGCAAAAGCACTAAAATTGTGTTTTACCCAAAATATTAAGTCCTAGTTAATATAAATATGAGTATAAAATGTAGAAATTACGTGCTTATCAACACCCCCACACTTATATTTTGCTAGTCCTCGAGCAAAACAAAAAATTGACCCGCTATACAGCTGGTCATATCATAAGAGAGAGTTAGACCCGCTACGCAGCTGGTCATAGAAAATTCCATACAAAAGACCCGCTACACAGCTGGTCATAACCCTAAAAACATAATGATAATAATGTTTTTTAAGCCCCGCTACACAGCTGATCTTTTTTTTCTTTTCTTTTTTTAAATTTTTTTTAGACCCGCTACACACCTGGTCATAACATTTTTTTTATTATTATTAGAAAGTACTAACGAAAGTCTCACACCCCCACACTTAAACATTACATTGTCCTCAATGTAATTGAGTCATCCAACGTATAAATTAAGGTGGAAAATTTTAAAATACAATAAAAGTAAAAGATAGAGTGCAGGGAACAAATCTGATGGGTTGACTCCCATGAAGCGAAAGGTATTTGTTTTCCTGCTTCCCAGTAGCATGTAGTCTCAAACAAGGTGAGGTTGGAACCCCAAAGTAAGCTTCCAATCATATGTATAGAGTCTGAAAGGTTGGGGACTGACCCAACATATCAGTTTAGCTGAAAAGATAATCCTGCAACCAGATTGATTAGTACCTAGAGAGCTAAAACTGAATTCAATCTTATTTGGAAAATAATTCAAACTTTCCCAATCATATGTGGAAACATGAAGCAAATCAGATTGAACAATTGTTAAACTCCCTAAATCTGTCTCTAAGTCCGAGGAAATAACTTCCGTGGATGATATTGGTTTATATTTAGCAAAATATGGCAGAAGAACATATATTAGCTCAAATTCACTCGCTGAACAATGTCTCAATGGAGCAATGATATCATGACTCATAGACCCACTATCATTTACAACGGTTTCATTATAAATATAATCAAGATGAGTCAAGGTTGGAGCTTTATCGATTGATGGAACTAGTCGAGACTCGGGCAGAATTAGAGGTTCTAGTTTGGGTTTCCATTTATTAGTGTTTAACAGCGGTGCTGAGTCTAATAAGGCATTGACTTCACAAGTAACACTATCATCAGCAAAATCATACCCAAAATGAGCTAATAAAACCTCTAATGGATCTTCCGAGTGGCTCTTGCAAAAGCCTTGTGAGTGCATACTTTCTTTTCGCCCCCAACACTTCAGGCTAAGGTACCTAAAAAAAATCAAATAAAATGCGTAAAAAGAACCAAAAGAAATCTAAAAGAAGAACAAAAATAAATTACGTACAAAAAAATAAGTTATATACAAAAATTGATATCAATCAGAGAGTATTATGCAACCACTCCCCGGCAGCGGCGCCAAAAACTTGATAGGTCGGAAAACCTACAATAATAATACTGCAAGTGCACAGTGTCTAACTAGTAGAACAATGTCAAGTACATGTGTAGATGGTGGATTTTCGACAAAGGCTAAATTCGTAAACTCATAATTATACGAAGCTCTGATTCAGCAATCAGACGTGAGTATCGAGACACAGGTCTCCCATCGAATTCTCAACGGAGAGTACTTTCTCTCAGAGTACATGTAGATATGTAGTCTCACAACTGGACAACGGCATATCACATGAATACTGAATACTTTCAGTGATTATTTCTATATAGTATCACAAGATGGATGGCTCCTAGACAGCTTGCTCTGCTAGTATAGAGCAAAAACGTCTTCAGGAACAAACAACAAGTTTACCCTGACTATATAAAGGATATGACTTACCGACAAGCTCATATCGGGATAATTAATGCTCCTAGACAGCTTGCTCTGCTAGTATAGAGCCACAAAGTTAATTATTCCTAATTAAGATTAATTCTGTCGTGACATTCACTACTGAATTCCCAGAATAATTTATTATTGCTCTTATTCCACGGTCGAATCCACGACTGGTCCCATGGAATGACAATAACAGTTGATCTTATTCCATGGTCGAATCCACGACTGGTCCCATGGAATGGAAATAAACAATTGTTCTGATTCTATGATTGAATCCACAACTTGATCTCATAGAATAACAATAACTATATTATCTCATTACTCCGATTTCATGATCGAATCCACAACTGGTCTCATAAATGGTAATAGATAAATCTTAATTACTCTGATTCTATGCTCGAATCTACGATCCCATGGAATGGTAATGCTCACTTTATTATTCTGAATTCGTAGTCGAATCCTCAGTTGATCCTATGAATTAATAATAAACATCTTATTACTCAGTTTTGTGAATTATTCTCCACTGAATTCCACAATTAGTAATAAATAATCAATAACCGGGCGTCTGAGCTACCTCTAAGTAAGCCCCGATTCAAATGGTGAAGGTGTATTCAACTATGATACACTAACAGTCACCGCACAAACGAGTATTTCAAAAATACAACGAAACGATGAACCTATGCAAAATAAAGAAGAAAATAATAAATAATTAAAAATATCGACCAGGGTGCTGGGAGCACGGACACACGACCGACCGACCGTGTCATGGTCCATCCCACGCCAGTTTTATATTTTGCATTTTTATTATTTTCCATGATTTGATGAAAATTCTCTCATTTTATCAAATCTCCTTCGTCTCGAGGAAACTCCTCGGTTTCATGGTACTTCCATAAATCCATAAAAAATATAAAATTAAGGAAAGGAGTGTGGGGCGTGACCATTGGCCAATCGGCCATGCCTTGGTCCCAACCGGCCCCACACCCCATGATTCCTTATTATTTTATTATTATTGTTATTGTTTCTCTAATTTCATGTAAAAACTCCTTGATTTCATGGTATTTTTGCACAAATCATCATATAATAATAAATAAAATAAAACTATGAAAAACTTGTGGGAACGGGCCACTAGCCGGCCGGCCATGCCCTAGCCGGTCCCACACGCCCATTGTTTTATTATTTTATTATTATTTATCCTATTTTTCCTTGAATTCATCAAATTCCTTGATTTTATGGTATTTCTCTCAAATTAGGAAAAACTCCCTCAAATCATCAAAAATACCTAAAAATATTAAAAAAATTAGGGAAACTCGTGGGACCGGGCCCTAGCCGGCCGGCCGCGCCTTCATGGTCCCACACGCCCTTGTTTTTATTATTTTAATATTTTTTGCTTCCCTGAACTCATGAAAACTCCTTCAATTCATGGAAACTCCATAAATTCATCAAATTTCTCAAAATTCATGAATTTTTCATAAAATCATCAAAATATTATAAAATTGGAAAAGACACCACGGGACCGTGGTCACGACCGGCCGACCATGCCTTGACCAAGGCGGTCCCACGCCTCCTCATTCCTTATTTTATAATTATTTTTCATCATCTCATGGTGTTTTCCTCAGTTTCGTCGAAACCCTAATTTTGGCATATTTTCTCGAATGGATGCTCAATTGCACGCCAGAAAATATCAAACTTCTCAGGACTGAGACGCGGACGCCTTGGGGACACGGGCACGCTATCTTGACCGACCAAGATTTTCCCTTTGGCTCACAGAAGCCGGTCCCATCAATTTTCACAGTTTTGACTTAATTTGCACAATTTCTCGTATTAGGTCCAAAACTCTTCCAAACACTTTGGATTTTCATGAAGTGATCGTCAGGCGGTCACGTGACAACCCAGGGCCGGTTTCATGACTCCATGGTCGGTCCCTCACCTCGTCATAATTAATTAGGTTTCCTCACCTAAGGCTCAGACGAGCATTTTCGAATAAATGATTAAATCAGCATTTGATCATTCTTTCACCAACAAATCGTCAACTCTTCAGGAGTTCTTCGCATTTGCTCAGTGAGCATATGGACACTACATGGTTGATCCACGGTCCCATGTAGTCGCTCCCTCCTTCGTCCCATGGTTGAAATTCTGACGAACCATGAATTGATCATCAATTGATCAAATTAGGGTTTCTGAATCCAAGGATCTTCATTCCAGATTCCAACCTTAATAATTTTACGAAGACCTCATGGTCATTAATTTTATTAATTATGTTCGGTTCAACGACCAGTATTCTAATTAATATTTTTGGTACGCTTCCAATAATCCATCAGATGAGCAACACATGCTCAGACGATCAAATATTCAACAATTCATCACATGAGCAACACTTGCTCAGATGATAAATATTTGCTAAAACCAAGGGATATTGGTTCAACAATCAATATTCAACGATCCATCGAATGATCAATACTTGCTCACTTCATCGTAAGAACTATACCTCTGTCTCATGACATGTTCAACTCATGAGTTTCAGAACATCATGTTCAACTTAACAACTACATGGACTCATCGTCCCATCAAACCACGAAGTCATCAATTGACTAACAAACCACGAGACGTCAATCGTGTCACTTGGGGGATATCACTTAGGGTTTTGGTCTGGCGTTCTACGGCACGTGTGTTCAAACACACGATGGAATGTGAGCAAGTCGTGCAATCAGTTGAAGGAATTCACGAGGAAGTGGGTGGAAAATCGACCAAGTCTCCACACGTGGAGCAACTGGTTTCAAACACGACCTCCACTTCCCCACTCCTTGATTCCATCAACTGTCACACTTTATGGAATCATGGTGTCTAAAATTCCAGCAATATAAATAAGTCTCTGAATCATGATTGGATCGGCATCATCAGTATCATCAATCTCACGTCAAACTGACAACACGAGATCATCAACTCATCAATTGTGCAACTACCCTCAGTTGAGCAATTTCAATCACACAGAGCTTATCGTATTCATAATTCACACACCCACAATCTTTGATTACCATTGATTCCACACGTTTCTCTTCTTCCCTCCTACAGATCAACCCATCCTCTCTTGTGACCGAATTTACTCTGGAACGGTCATTGTCTTGATTTAGGCCGGAGTACTACAGATTGATCTCTCGAATCTAAAGCACCCCCTTTGCAGCGGTGCATCTGTGTGAGGTTTAACATTTCGCTCGGTTCGAGGAGTCTCCTCCGTACCGTCGTCTCCTCAATTCCTTAAAAACCAGCAAATCGTTTTTCCCCATCTACAGATTGGCGACCACAGTTGGATATCATTCTATCGATTGAAATCTCACAACTTCACAAGATGGTTCATCTCAGGTTGGGTTCAGTTACGAATCCTAACACAAACCGTGCTAGCACTAGCAACAACAACAATCAGAATATCCCGTAGAAAATTCCGACCTCCAACACTGATGGTGGTGACATTACTCCTCCTCACGTCGAAGGTCATCCACTGTCCGGACGATACCCTGAAGAAGTCAGAGGAGATCCACCACCTACCATTGCTGATCTTATCAAAGCGCAGGAGACTCTTGCAAAGAATCAGACTGACATGGCTCCCACACAGAAAAAGCTGTGTAATTATCTCAAAACTCTTCTGACAAGATGTCAGAGAAAACTCAAGAGAAGGGAAAGGAGAAGGAGAAATCCTCAGACGACGAACCTGAAGTAATTAAAATCCATACATTGGAAGACGACGAAGTCCGCAAAACTGCTGCAGACAACTCATCAGTGAAGGGATCATCGAACTTCATTACTCGCGAGGATCTGGAGCACCTCTTGGAGAACCGTGGAAAAGACAAGACATCGCATGACCATCGTCATCAACCTCCTTATCCTGCCGCTACGCAGAGGATTCCACTCCCCAAAGGTTACATTTCTCCAACTTTCACCTTGTATGATGGAACTGGAAATGCTCGGGAACATGTCTCTCGTTTTCTCGAGGCCCTGTGAGAACATGAACATAATCATGTCGTTCGTCTCGAGGAATTCTCAAAATCTCTGAAAGGCAGAGCATACACCTGGTATAACAACATCGCACCAGGAACTATCAACAATTGGGGAGAAATGGTTAACGCATTCTACAGGAAATACTTCTTCGTGTCAGAACAAGTCACCCTCTCCGACCTTGGAAGGATGTTTCAGAGGGTCAGTGAAAATCCCAATGATTATGTGAAAAGGTTCAGAGTCCAAGCCATGGATTGTCACGACCCAAACGTCACAGAGCAACAACTGGTGGACTTGTGCATCAATGACATGCTTTCAATCTACAGGTCCTTGCTAGAAAACCTTCGATTCCAGACTTTCTCAGAGCTTCACGAAGCTGCGAATAGGTCGGCAACCAATACACCCGCTCTTTTGGAAAGAGCAAAGTCTACAAAGACTGAGGATTCAAAAGACACTCGAGGAAGCAGGCGTTTGATCAACAAGCAGTACAACCTGCAGCCTTCAACAAATGCTGTCGCGGAAGGGAGTAAGCGAAAAGCAGAACCACATCACAAGCAGACTTCCTTCACCCCTTCAAAGGCACACCAGAAGGAGAATTCGAAAATCCCTCCTCAGCATACGGAAGACCCAGAAGCACCTGATTTTCCCTGTTCAATGGAAGAAGTTAATGAATTACTCGATGCCTGGATTCAAGATGGTGCAATCAAATTACCTTATGTCAAGAAGGAACCAACCGAAGAGGCCATGGAGAATCCTCGGTATTGCCGTTTTTATAGATACATCAGCCATCCCACAAGTGATTGCAAAATTTTGAAGCGCATATTCAAGGAAAAGGTCGAATCAGGAGAGTTCAACCTGGGAACTGAGGGAGTGCACAAAAACCCCCTCCCAGTCAGAACTTTTACCATCTCTGAACCTCCTGTCAAGGAAGCGGTTCAATCTCTGATCGAACATGTCTGCTAATTGTTGTATCTTTCGAAAGCTCAAAGGAAAGACATGTTTGTCGCACTGAACCACATCGTGTCCGGAAAACGTCTGTTGATCCAAGAAACCACCACCGAATCTTCAGCCACCGACAAAGAAATGTATGACTGGGGACTTCTCACCACAAAGCACATTAAAGGAAATGAGTTCAAAAGGGCATTCGTCGATGTTGGTACCGCTGTCAACATCATCCCTTTGAAAACTCTCAGAGCTGCCGGTATTACTCGACAGGAGGCCACCCACACTCCCATAGCAATTAGGGACCACGAAGGCATCTCCAGAGACGCATACAGCTTTATCACTCTCAAAGTTACGGAAAGATCGATCTGCACTGAGGATAACGATGCCTTCAACACATCTTGTCATCGACAAGGATTCCGAGTCGGAAGACGAAGCAAGGGACACACCACCATTTGAGCATCCGGAAGAAGTAAAAACTCTGATGGGGCTTACGCATGAACTTGGAGAAAATCCGCACACCTTTGTCAGAAGGTTTCGAGCTCAGGCAAGTCTTATTCCTCCTCTTGCTCCAATATTACCAATGTTCAAATACGCTACTATGATCCAGGGACTTCTCCCCATGAACAATTTAGTAGTCATCAAAAGCTACGAGTGGGTAACTTCACCTCAGCAATATTACACTCAATGGTTGGGTTCAGAACTTCTTCAAATCGATCACCCCATCGAGAGGTTTATCGCTGAAGACTTGGCTAAGCATGATCAACACTATGTTGGATATTCTCTTCCGCGCGAGTGTCCATATGTGCCACAATCGTGGAATTCCATCAAACAGGGAATTCCGAATCAGCGGAAGATATTCAAGGCACGATCGACCAAGCCTAACACATTTCATGAAGGGGACCTGGTTCTCAAAGCATTTCAGCGCGGTCTTCATTCTACAAGGAACTCCAATTGGGAAGGACCATTCATGGTCGCTGAGTCCGTGGCCGGAGGATACTACAAATTGATCAACACAGATGGCAGAACCTAACCAGTAATTCACGAAAATTGGCTCAAGACGTTCATCTGAAATTATTGGGCATTTAAGGTATTGGGCGTTTGAAGCACTCATGGCGTTGGGATTTAACATTTAAGATTTTCTTTCATTTGTATTGCAATTCCTCCAAAACATTTGCAATACTTGCAATCAGTATCTGAATTCAGCAATTTATCAAAATTCAGTTCATATTTCGTAAAAGAAAATCTCTATCAAATCTAGAAGAAAATCCTTAACCATCAGTCAATCCAAAACCATATAAATATCAAAACCCAAGTATAAACCTCACATCTCTCAGAAGTTCATAAGTTCAAGAGATCAGCAAGAAAAGGCTTTCGCTCATCAGCATCCTTCAAGATTTGCAAAGCCTCCCTCTCCTTGTTCAAATCCTCGGTCAGCTTGGCGATCTTGTCCTCCTTCTCCCTCAAAGCATCATTGGGAAAGGGTATGTTCTTCTCACATGAATCCTTGATAACGTTTATTTGCTTACGAATCCATTTCACGTTGAGGCCAAGTCTTTATGAATTCTCCAAGTTAAACTCCCAATCAAAGAGTATATCTGGAGTCACGGTATTCCTGGGTCTCGTATTCATATCGCTCATGACACGCAAGATAACGCCTACTTGCATGGTTAAAGCATAAGCATGCCCAGGGTTCCTGTCAACGATCATGTGGCCAAACTTCTTCCATATCGTCTCGTACAAGCGTGCATATCCAATGGGAACGCTGAATCCACCGACCAGTTCATGATGCGGGAGTGAAGTGTTAAAGGGAGGATCGAAAGAAACCCCTGCAGTTGGATATTCATACACTATTATACGGTTCTCAGGCACTGGAGCGGCTTCCACGACCAAAGCAACAGTTCCTTCGGTATTCTATGCTGCTATCTCGGTTTCTTCTATCACTGAGGCAACAACCATCTGGTTTTCCATAACATCAGCAGCGACCTTCTCATGGCCTCGAAGTGCAGGGATGGCTCTCTCTTCGTCAATAACTTCAGAAGGGTTAGAATTATCATCATTGGCTCCAGTATCCTCAACTTCGGTATTTAACACCTAATACGAAGATTACATGAGGTTAGAGTCACGAAGCCAAAGGAGATTATGAAACACAGTATTCCGGCAATTCAATATCATCAAAGTTCATCATACTACATTCAAGGCACGAGCAAATAACATGAAAGTCATTAAAACACATTTTACGATGAGTCCGTCTAAAGAAACTGAACTCTGCCCCGTACTAAGAGACGAACTGGGAACAATCTACAATTAATCTTAGGATGGGTCATATGCCATTCTCTTCGTATGGATGTACTCTATGACATGTCAAAATTTCATGACAATCCGATCAACGAGCGAGTAGATGTGGCCAAACTATCAAGTGGTGCGCAATCTGAAAAATTTCTGGAAGTCTCCTAGAAGTTTACTATTTCTCCCTTTTCAGGCTCTGAACGTGCTCAAAACTTAAAAATCTTCTATGTTAAAGCTTGGAAATTTTCCGTGCTTGAATTTGCACATGAAGATCATCAAAATCCGACTCCGGACGAAGATTCTACGGCGTTTTTACTAAAAAGCTGGGTTCTGAATTTTCTGACGACGAAGTTCGACTAAGTTTTCATATATTCACATGGGTTCTCATTAATTCATTCACAAGTCAGCACTTTTATACTTCTATGAAGAATATACAGGATATATACTTACTTGAGGAGTCTCCAAAGTGTCCAAGGGGTTGGAATTGTCCACATCAACGACAAGAGGAACATCACTTCCATCCGGCTCCGAATCTTGGGAATTACCTCAATTCCCATTCCCAGAGGATGATTGAGTCCCAGAATTCTCCATCTCCATGATGACATCCTCCTGTACACGTCCTTTACAATAAATATTTTCATCTATGAAGCACCACATTTGAACATGTGAAGAAATACTTACAGTTTCTTCGTCACTCAAATCAACGATTGCTTGTTCAGTAGCAGAAAATTGAAGACCTTCAAGACTTGATGGAGTAAAATTCTGCAACGAAATTAACAACATTGGCTTCATGATTCTAATGTTAATAGCAATGAAAGTCACGGTGAGAAATATTGGGAACTCACCAAAGAACGAACTGGGGACTTCACGGTGTTAGGTAACAACTTATAACTTTTGTTCCTTCCTTCTCCGCCGTGAACAACTTCTCCAATATCTGAAAAATATACATGGATTCGAGGTCTTACGCTACGACCGTCCTGTAAAGAATTCAATAACATGATCAGAATACAGTTACCATGGTTTTATAAAAGATATGTGGAGAATCTTACTTGAGAACATCCTGGAGATAATTTTCGTTTATCACCAGAAAGGTACTTCAGTCTTGGTCGACCAGAGATCATCTCAGCAGATGAAGGAATCTTTACTGGAGGCTGACTAACTGTCACGAATTCATGCAATCTCTCAAATTTTTGATGCCAGAATTCTATATAACCTGGGGTTACATATCCAAATCTATCAGAACCAGGAAACCAGTAGCTACTCCCTTCCATGTGAGTGTGATCTAAACGAGACGCAAGCTGATCAACTGATGGTTTCCTTCTCCGGATAGTTGGAACACATTGATCCATACCCATTTGTCGAGCCGCCCTATCAATGTTGTATTCTTCTACGGCCCATTCTCCATGCATAACGGATAACAAGTGACCAGGAGTACAGCTCAACATGAAGGATCTCTCACCATCATTCGGGTTCACACCAGATTTCAGAGTCGTGCTCTCTTCAGTATTGAAAGTCGTTGGTTGAGAAACATAATCAGGAACCGACACCCATGGACGAAAGTCGAACTCCGATTCTTCATCCAACACATCAATGAGGCGTGCTTTAGACCGAGGCTTCTTTGTAGACCAACGCATGATTCGGGCATTATCTTTCTCGGTGAAGATGTGACGGGCATCAGTATTTGGTCCTTGCAGGATATTACGTGGGATAGGCGCATAATTCTTTAAGTGCTCCCACATCAAATCTTGAAGAAACATCGTGTTAACATAACACTCAATCTTCATGAAGCCATTCGACACGCTGGAATCTAACACTAAGGAGTCTAAGTTAAAATACAAGGAACCCAGGAATAAGCTACCTATTGGGAGTTGCTCACCTTGAGCCATACTAATAGAAAAAGGGATCACGAAAGGCTTCAACAAATGTCCACTGTCTTCGAATATGTCTCTGGATACCCATAAGCATAAGAAAGCGGCAATAGGTAACATACCGATGATGGGACTATCAGAAACTTCATCTCTTGGCCACCAACGTGTCAACCAATGGGCATAACAACCTTTACTACCAGACGCCTTGTTCACTTCTTCCATCGCAACTGTCAGAGTGTCAAAAACCACCTTTTCCCTATCCGAAATACCTCCAGAGAAATTACCTGTAATCGGGAGATGCATCAAAGCAGCCATATCTTCTAAGGTAACAGTAAATTCTCCCCATCTACATATGAAGGTGTGGGTGGGAACATATCAACGAGCCAGCAAATCCACGATACTTTTCACATCATGATTAATAGACAAGTCTCCAGAAGCTTGAATAGATCTCGTCTTTTATGCCTGGTTGAGCATAGCCCTGACATGAGGGAAACCCAACATATGCCTCGCCCATCCAGAATTTTTTTCCAAAGGGCGTCGAGAAAGCTTGAACTCTATGGTCGATTCAAGGAAAAGCCCTCGTTCGAGACAAATCCGTATTATCATCTTCGGGGTCACCAATTTCTTCTGAGTCACAGTCCTAGGGTTGATCAGGAGACGATATACTGGGGATTTTAAATATGCTTCAGCTCCTTTTGGATCCTCCTCAAAGAATGCGTCGTCTATATTAGGAATGTTCTTCACGCCAGTGGAATCCTCCTCTTCCTCACCAATGGAGGTCTCGTCCATGCATGCATCATCCCTGGAGATGTCATCATCAGTATGCGATTCGTCCCTTGAAGTATCGTTGGCTGAGGAATTGGTCATTTTTGCTAAAACAACTGCAAAGTCCACATTGCATTCTACTTCAGTATGCTGTCCATACATAAATCAAGGAAATACGGAAAAAATGGTAACTCTTAACTCTTACCTTTTGTAATTCCACTAACAATAGTGATAGTAACGGTAGATTTACACCTCAAAATCGTTCGTCTCTTCGAAAACTGCAAAAACGAACGGAACTTTATTAATTTCGAAACTGATTTTTCATAAAATCACGGACACAATTTTCATAATTTGAACATTCACACAACTGACCCATGAAGTTCATAACAATATAATATTCTATCATAAATATATGTCTATCTTTGAAGAATCCTCAAAACCCACGTTTTGATTTTTCGAAAAAAACAGCAATTAATGCAACTTGCATACATAAATTCTCAAGGATTTTATCTAACAAAAACAAAATCATGCAAATAAAATATATCATCATATTTTTCACAATATTTGTCACGGCTGCATATACATATATATATAAAAAAACTATTTTCCTTCGTATCGTCATTATTTGTCTTTAAAACGAAGGTTTATTTCAAAAAATATTGTGAAAGCTCACATCTACATATGATAAAGTTTTGTATTTACATGAAAGCTCATAAACAAAATTTTATCACTGGACACAAGCTCATCATACATATTTTCCTTCGTGTCATCGTTAGTTGTCTTTAAAACGAAGGATTATTCCGATTTCATGAAAATTCACTTGTTTTATGATAGAACCTTGGCACACATGAAAGCTCATAAACTAAGTTTTATCACTGGACCTAGGTTCATATTTAAAAAAAAAAAATCTCTCTCAAAAATCAGGGATTATAGTTAGTTTGCAAAAACTAACGATCGAACGAACATACGTTTTCAAAAAACGAGGGTTTTTCATAAAACTCACACTAATATACACACATGTATATAACTTCATCATTATCAAAACATGAACAACTCATGAAGGTCACAACATCAGCAAAAAAAAAAAAAAAAAAACGCACCTGGTCGGTTTGGCCGAAAATCGGCCGGCGGCAACGGCAACGACGACGACAGGTGGTGGTCCGGCAGCGGCGGGAATTTTCTCCTGCTGGCGTGAAGGTGCAGAGATGATGGATAGCTGGTCGTGGGAAAAAAAAGGATTAATCCCTTTTATATCAATTTTATTTCCAAAACCTAATTTTCTAAGGATTTCCTTATTGGGTCCGACCCGCGAATCCTAACCGACCACGGACACATCGTCCAAACCAGCGGTTCAACACCAATTTATGCTCATCAAACGATGCTCCAATCATGACATTGAATACTTCATCAAGTCGTGGTTTGCACATGCTCTCTAAATCCGGTAACGTCTCAACTTACGACTAAGTTCAACTACTGGTATTATTATTTATGGCCGAAAAATCACCATTTAATGATGACTGAGGAACACAGCTTTCCTCAGTAAGCAGGACACTTAATGTAGATGGTGGATTTTCAACCAAGGCTAAATTCATAAACTCATAATTATACGAAGCTCTGATTCAGCAATCAGACGTGAGTATCGAGACACGGGTCTCTCATCGAATTCTCAACGGAGAGTACTTCTCAAAGAGTAAATGTAGATATGTAGTCTCACGACTGGAAAACGGCATATCTCATGAATACTGAATACTTTCAGTGATTATTTCTATATAGTATCACAAGATGGACGGCTCCTAGACAGCTTGCTCTGCTAGTATAGAGCGATAAAGTCTTCAGGAACAAACAACAAGTTTATCCTGAATATATAAAGGATATGACTTACCGACAAGCTCATATCGGGATAATTAATGCTCCTAGACAGCTTGCTCTGCTAGTATAGAGCCACAAAGTTAATTATTCCTAATTAAGATTAATTCTGTCGTGACATTCACTACTGAATTCCCAGAATAATCTATTATTGCTCCTATTCCACGGTCGAATCCACGACTGGTCCCATGGAATGACAATAACAGTTGCTCCTATTCCATGGTCGAATCCACGACTGGTCCCATGGAATGGCAATAAAGAATTTTTCCGATTTTATGATCGAATCCACAACTTGATCTCATAGAATAACAATAACTATATTATCTCATTACTCCGATTTCATGATCGAATCCACAACTGGTCTCATAAATGGTAATAGATAAATCTTAATTACTCTGATTCTATACTCGAATCTACGATCCCATGGAATGGTAATGCTCACTTTATTATTCTGAATTCGTAGTCGAATCCTCAGCTGATCCTATGAATTAATAATAAACATATTATTACTCAGTTTTGTGAATTATTCTCCACTGAATCCCACAATTAGTAATAAATAATCAACAACCGGACGTCTGAGCTACCTCTAAGTAAGCCCTGATTCAAATGGTGAAGGTGTATTCAAAGATGATACACTAACAGTCACCGCACGAACGAGTATTTCAAAAATACAACGAAACGATGAACCTATGCAAAATAGAGAAGAAAATAATAAATAATTAAAAATATCGACCAGGGTGCTGGGAGCACGGACACACGACCGACCGACCGTGTCGTGGTCAATCCCACGCCAGTTTTATATTTTTAATGCATTTTTATTATTTTCCATGATTTGATGAAAATTCTCTCATTTTATCAAATCTCCTTCGTCTCGAGGAAACTCCTCGGTTTCATGGTACTTCCATAAATCCATAAAAAATAATATAAAATTAAGGAAAGGAGTGTGGGGCGTGATCATTGGCCAATCAGCCATGCCTTGGTCACAACCGGCCCCACACCCCACGGTTCCTTATTATTTTATTATTATTATTATTGTTTCTCTAATTTCATGAAAAAACTCCTTGATTTCATGGTATTTTTGCACAAATCATCATATAATAATAAATAAAATAAAATTAGGAAAAACTTGTGGGACCGGGCCACTAGCCGGCCGTCCATGTCCTAGCCGGTCCCACACGCCCATTGCTTTATTATTTTATTATTATTTATCCTATTTTTCCTTGAATTCATCAAATTCCTTGATTTTATGGTATTTCTCTCAAATTAGGAAAAACTCCCTCAAATCATCAAAAATACCTAAAAATATTTAAAAAATTAGGGAAACTCGTGGGACCGGGCCCTAGCCGGCCGGCCGCGCCTCCATGGTCCCACACGCCCTTGTTTTATTATTTTAATATTTTTTGCTTCCCTGAACTCATGAAAACTCCTTCAATTCATGGAAACTCCCTAAATTCATCAAATTTCTCAAAATTCATGAATTTTTCATAAAATCATCAAAATATTATAAAATTGGAAAAGCCACCACGGGACCGTGGTCACGACCGGCTGACCATGCCTTGACCACGGCGGTCCCACGCCTCCTCATTCCTTATTTTATAATTATTTTTCATCATCTCATGGTGTTTTCCTCAGTTTCGTCGAAACCCTAATTTTGACATATTTTCTCGAATGGATGCTCAATTGCACGCCATAAAATATCAAAATTCTTAGGACTGAGACGCGGACGCCTTGGGGACACGAGCACGCTATCTTGACCGACCAAGATTGGATCTTTGGCTCACGGAATACGGTCCCATCAATTTTCATAGTTTTGACCTAATTTGCACAATTGCTCGTATTAGGTCCAAAACTCTTCCAAACACTTTGGATTTTCATGAAGTGATCGTCAGGCGGTCACGTGACAACCCAGGGCCGGTTTCATGACTCCATGGTCGGTCCCTCACCTCGTCATAATTAATTAGGTTTCCTCACCTAAGGCTCAGACGAGCATTTTCGAATAAATGATTAAATCAGCATTTGATCATTCTTTCACCAACAAATCGTCAACTCTTCAGGAGTTCTTCGCATTTGCTCACGTGAGCATATGGACACTACATGGTTGATCCACGGTCCCATGTAGTCGCTCCCTCCTTCGTCCCATGGTTGAAATTCTGACGAACCATGAATTGATCATCAATTGATCAAATTAGGGTTTCTGAATCCAAGGATCTTCATTCCAGATTCCAACCTTAATAATTTTACGAAGACCTCATGGTCATTAATTTTATTAATTATGTTCGGTTCAACGACCAGTATTCTAATTAATATTTTTGGTACGCTTCCAATAATCCATCAGATGAGCAACACATGCTCAGACGATCAAATATTCAACAATTCATCACATGAGCAACACTTGCTCAGATGATAAATATTTGCTAAAACCAAGGGATATTGGTTCAACAATCAATATTCAACGATCCATCGAATGATCAATACTTGCTCACTTCATCGTAAGAACTATACCTCTGTCTCATGACATGTTCAACTCATGAGTTTCAGAACATCATGTTCAACTTAACAACTACATGGACTCATCGTCCCATCAAACCACGAAGTCATCAATTGACTAACAAACCACGAGACGTCAATCGTGTCACTTGGGGGATATCACTTAGGGTTTTGGTCTGGCGTTCTACGGCACGTGTGTTCAAACACACGATGGAATGTGAGCAAGTCGTGCAATCAGTTGAAGGAATTCACGAGGAAGTGGGTGGAAAATCGACCAAGTCTCCACACGTGGAGCAACTGGTTTCAAACACGACCTCCACTTCCCCACTCCTTGATTCCATCAACTGTCACACTTTATGGAATCATGGTGTCTAAAATTCCAGCAATATAAATAAGTCTCTGAATCATGATTGGATCGGCATCATCAGTATCATCAATCTCACGTCAAACTGACAACACGAGATCATCAACTCATCAATTGTGCAACTACCCTCAGTTGAGCAATTTCAATCACACAGAGCTTATCGTATTCATAATTCACACACCCACAATCTTTGATTACCATTGATTCCACACGTTTCTCTTCTTCCCTCCTACAGATCAACCCATCCTCTCTTGTGACCGAATTTACTCTGGAACGGTCATTGTCTTGATTTAGGCCGGAGTACTACAGATTGATCTCTCGAATCTAAAGCACCCCCTTTGCAGCGGTGCATCTGTGTGAGGTTTAACATTTCGCTCGGTTCGAGGAGTCTCCTCCGTACCGTCGTCTCCTCAATTCCTTAAAAACCAGCAAATCGTTTTTCCCCATCTACAACAGGTCGTTCCCTCGAGGAGTGTGAAATACTCAACCAACTAATATCAAAAGTAACTAATCGACAAGATGATGTTTTAACGATTTTTCAGGAGTTTGGAACAAAACGATATAATATAAAAATGCGTTATTAAGGTTTTCGGTTTCCACCAATTAATTATGCAAACTCTACTAATCTTTAAAAATATATTCCATGCATTGTCAAATATTGTTTCTCCGCTATAGTTTTCTTCGCTTCATGTGTAGTGATTCTAAAAAGCATTACCTATCAATCCTTGCATACCACGTCTAGGGATTTAACCGAAGCACGAAATATCAATTCAAAATCATAAATAATCAAGAAAATCACATAAACGATTAAACACCAAGCTATATGAAGAAAAACTATTAATCAATCAAATCATTATTTAGCATATAAATAAAGAGTTCACACAATTAAATTGGTTTCTACCTAAACCTTAACATGGCTCTATCTAGACATGGCTTTCTCAAAAGCCATAAACATATTCAAATCAAACTAGCTAAGCAAAAATGGATCCGGAGAAGAAGAAACTCCAGACCCTAGTATTCTCTTCTTCTTGTCGCCGGCTCTGCAGCCGCAGCTCCCAGTCGGCCACCTCCCCCTCTTTCAGTTTATTCTCGATGCATATATGCCGATGTTGCGAGAAGTTAGACCTAACGAATTTCTGCAAGGCTCAGTCCACCACCTGACTTCCGAGTCCAGTCCCATTAACACTTTCTTTTCAATCTTGCTACAGCGACAACTCTCTATACCCTGAACTTTCCTGAACTGGACACGCACCAGTGGTATATCAGCCAAATCCATTCTCTGACTCCTGGCCGCACCAACGATTTCCCGACCATCTATCATTCTCGACTACACCTTCAATAAAATCCAAACACCTCACAGCACCTTCAAATATCCAACGTCTGCCAATCTTTCCCGATCAGAACCGCTTCAATCAGTCTCATTTTCTCGACCACAACTGCAGTCTTAGGTCCAAGGGATGATGCCTCTCATATTAGTTCAGTTAGCAACAACGCCATCTTCCTTCATCCCAGGTCACTAGCCAGCTCCGATCACAGCTAACAATACATAGTTCAATCGAACTTGAACTGCCGAGAGACAACGAAGCTCCCAACGTTTCAGCTGATTAAGATTCATCCCATATGTTCAGCTGATGCTGCTTCATCTTCCTTTCTTCATTTCTGGATAACAAACACGGCAACCATCCATGCAAAGCTATTTTATACCAACTCACCCGAGGCATCAATAAACACCACCATTTCAGTTACGAGTTCAAAAGTCGCAGGAAGAACACTTCTCAGTTGCAGTCGCTGTTTTATCTCCAACTTCTTATGCATCTCAGCTGATCGATATTCCCTGACCACTTCAGTTCACGTCCACTTCTGAAGATACTCCCAACACTCAGCCAACACCAGCGACTGCAATATACAGTCCATCTCCGTTCACGCCCGGAAACAGCATCATTTAGCACCAATTCGAGATCAACGCCCAGCACTGTCTTCTTCTCGGCTTGAATCCAGTCGATTATCCTTCTATTTGGTTTCCTCATCAGTTGTATCTCCTCATAATCCATTTCGCTCCATGATTACTATCTCAGCCTCCACCAACAGTTATAAGAAGAAAGTTAAAGAGAATGGAATAACAGCTGCCTGAAAGAGTTACCACTCGAAGCTTTTTCTTCCCATATTGATATAAGAACAAGATGCGTTGTCAATGCTTATAAGATGCCACAACGAAATGGTGGAACAGTAGTCAGTCACTCATCCATCAACTTCTGGTGGGGCTCCATGTGCCTGGCGCTTGAATTACAATTCTTTGCTCCCTTGAATTACATCTTTGAGCCTCGCGGACTGAATGACTTCCATGCCGCTGATATATAGAAATACCAGGCCAGCTGGTTGTTTTCATCGTAAACACCATTTAGCTTCCAAATTAGATGTTTATCTTCGGATGATCAGATTTATTGGTACTTTCGACAAAAGCACTAAAATTGTGTTTTAGCCAAAATATTAAGTCCTAGCTAATATAAATATGGGTATAAAATGTAGAAATTACGTGCTTATCAACACCTCCACACTTATATTTTGCTAGTCCTCGAGCAAAACAAAAAATTGATCCGCTACACAACTGGTCATATCATAAGAGAGAGTTAGACCCGCTACACACATTGGTCATAAAATGAAAATTGGAAATACCATACACAAGACCCGCTACACAGCTGGTCATAGAAAATTCCCTACAAAAGACCCGTTACACAACTGGTCATAACCCTAAAAACATAATGATAATAATTTTTTTTAAGCCCCGCTACACAGCTGATCTTTTTTTTCCTTTTTTTTTTAAATTTTTTTTAGACCCGCTACACAGCTGGTCATAACATTTTTTTTTTATTATTATTAGAAATTCCTAATGAAAGTCTCACACCCCCACACTTAAACATTACATTGTGCTCAATGTAATTGAGTCATATAACGTAAAAATTAAGGTGGGAAATTTTAAAATACAATAAAAGTAAAAGATAGAGTGCAGGGAACAAATCTGATGGGTTGACTCCCATGAAGCGAAAGGTATTTGTTTCCCTGCTTGCCAGTAGCATGTAGTCTCAAACAAGGTGAGATTGGAACCCCAAAGTAAGCTGCCAATCATATATATAGAATCTGAAAAGTTGGGGACTGACCCAACATATCAGTTTAGCTGAAAAGATAATCCTGCAACCAGATTGATTAGTACCTAGAGAGCTAAAACTGAATTCAATTTTATTTTTGGAAAATAATTCAAACTTTCCCAATCATATGTGGAAACATGAAGCAAATCAGATTGAACAATTGTTAAACTCCCTAAATCTGGCTCTAAGTCCAAGGAAATAACTTCCGTGGATGATATTGGTTCAAATTCAGCAAAATATGGCAGACGAACATATATTAGCTCAAATTCACTCGCTGAACAATGTCTCAATGGAGCAATGATATCATGACTCATAGACCCACTATCATTTACAACGGTTTCATTATAAATATTATCTAGATGAGTCAAGGTTGGAGCTTTATCGATTGATGGAACTAGTCGAGACTCGGGCAGAATTAGAGGTTCTAGTTTGGGTTTCCATTTATTAGTGTCTAACAGCGGTGCTGAGTCTAATAAGGCATTGACTTCACAAGTAACACTATCATCATCAAAATCATACCCAAAATGAGCTAAGCAAACCTCTAATGGATCTTCCGAGTGGCTCTTGCAAAATCCTTGCGAGTGCATACTTTCTTTTCGCCCCCAACACTTCAGGTTAAGGTACCTAAAAAAAATCAAATAAAATGCGTAAAAAGAACCAAAAGAAATCTAAAAGAAGAACAAAAATAAATTATGTACAAAAAAATAAGTTATACACAAAAATTGATATCAATGAGAGAGTATTATGCAACCACTCCCCGGCGGCGCCAAAAACTTGATAGGTCGGAAAACCTACACTAATAATACTGCAAGTGCACAGTGTCTAACTAGTAGAACAATGACAAGTACAGGTCGTTCCCTCGAGGAGTGTGAAATACTAAACCAACTAATATCAAAAGTAACTAATCGACAAGATGGTGATTTAACGATTTTTCAGGAGTTTGGAACAAAATGATATAATATAAAAATGGGTTATTAAAGTTTTCGCTTTCCACCAATTAATTACGCAAACTCTACTAATCTTTAAAAATATATTTCATGCATTATCAAATATTGTTTCTCCGCTATAGTTTTCTTCGCTTCATGGGTAGTGATTCTAAAGCATTACCTATCAATCCTTGCATACCACGTTTAGGGATTTAACCGAAGCACGAAATATAAATTCAAAAGCATAAATAATCAAGAAAATCACATAAACGATTAAATACCAAGCTATATGAAGAAAAACTATTAATCAATCAAATCATTATTTAGCATATAAATAAAGAATTCACACAATTAAATTGGTTTCTACCTAAACCTTAACATGACTCTAGCTAGACATGGCTTTCTCAAAAGCCATAAACATATTCAAATCAAACTAGCTAAGCAAAAATGGATCCGTAGAAGAAGAAACTCCAAACCCTAGTATTCTCTTCTTCTTGTCGCCGGCTCTGCAGCCGCAGCTCCCAGTCGGCCACCTCCCCCTCTTTCAGTTTCTTCTCGATGAATATATGCCGATGTTGCGAGAAGTTAGACCTAACGAATTTCTGCAAGGCTCAGTCCACCACCTGACTTCCGAGTCCAGGCCCATTAACACTTTCTTTTCAATCTTGCTACAGCGACAACTCTCTATACCCTGAACTTTCCTGAACTAGACACGCACCAGTGGTATATCAGCTCAACCAAATCCATTCTCTGACTCCTGGCCGCACCAACGATTTCCCGACCATCTATCATTCTCGACTGCACCTTCAATAAAATCCAGACACCTCACAGCACCTTCAAATATCCAACGTCTGCCAATCTTTCCCGATCAGAACCGCTTCAATCATTCTCATTTTCTCGACCACAACTGCAGTCTTAGGTCCAAGGGATGATGCCTATCGTATTAGTTCAGTTAGAAACAACGCCATCTTCCTTCATCCCAGGTCACTAGCCAGCTCCGATCACAGCTAACAATACACAGTTCAATCGAACTTGAACTGCCGAGAGACAACGAAGCTCCCAACGTTTCAGCTGATTAAGATTCATCCCATATGTTCAGCAGATGCTTCTTCATCTTCCTTTCTTCATTTCTGGATTACAAACACGGCAACCATCCATGCAAAGATATTTTATACCAACTCACCCGAGGCATCAGTAAACACCACCATTTCAGTTACGAGTTCAAAAGTCGTAGGAAGAACACTTCTCAGTTGCAGTCGTTGTTTTATCTCCAACTTCTTATGCATCTCAGCTGATCAATATTCCCTGACCACTTCAGTTCACGTCCACTTCTGAAGATTCTCCCAACACTCAGCCAACACCAGCGACTGCAATATACAGTCCATCTCCATTCACGCCCGGCAACAGCATCATTTAGCACCAATTCGAGATCAACGCCCAGCACTGTCTTCTTCTCGGCTTGAATCCAGTCGATTATCCTTCTATTTGGTTTCCTCATCAGTTGTATCTCCTCATAATCCATTTCGCTCCATGATTACTATCTCAGCCTCCACCAACAGTTGTAAGAAGAAAGTTAAAGAGAATGGAATAACAGCTGCCTGAAAGAGTTACCACTCGAAGCTTTTTCTTCCCATTTTGATATAAGAACAAGATGCGTTGTCAATGCTTATAAGATGCCACAACGAAATGGTGGAACAGTAGTCACGTCACTCATCCATCAACTTCTGGTGAGGCTCCATGTGCCTGGCAAAGAAAACAATTCTTTGCTCCGTTGAATTACATCTTTGAGCCTCCGGGACTGAATGACTTCCATGCCGCTAATATATAGAAATACCAGGTCATCGGGTTGTTTTCATCGTAAACACCATTTAGCTTCCAAATTAGATGTTTATCTTCGGATGATCAGATTTATTGGTACTTTCTACAAAAGCACTAAAATTGTGTTTTAGCCAAAATATTAAGTCCTAGCTAATATAAATATGGGTATAAAATGTAGAAATTACGTGCTTATCAAGGGTGAGATCAGGTAAGGGAATCAAGTGCGTAGTATCCTGCTGGGATCAGAGGCGTAGGAGTACAACTGTACCTTGAATTAGTGGGAGACTGATTGGGGTTCAACTATAGTCCAGTCCGAAGTTAGCTTGGAGTAGGCTAGTGTCTGTAGTGGCTTAATACAGTGTGTATTCAATCTGGACTAGGTCCCGTGGTTTTTCTGCATTTGCGGTTTCCTCATTAACAAAATTTCTGGTGTCTGTGTTATTTTTTTTCCGCATTATATTTTATATAATTGAAATAATACAGGTTGTGCGTTCGTGATCATCAATTGGAAATTTAACCTTTGGTTGTTAATTGATATTGATTGATCCTTGGACATTGGTCTTTGGTACCGTCCAAGTTATTCCTTGTATTTGATAAAGATTCTCTATTGTTTTTAGCTTAAATAAAAATCAAATCAAGAGAGAGACATTAACTCCTTGAGATACTTTTATCTAGATTGAGTCTGACTGTCTAGTTGATTCTCTAGCAAAGTATTTCGGAGTTAGTCCATACAGATTGCTAAGCGAAATATTGGGTGTTGTTGTTAGACCCCCGCTTTTTCAACATCATTGACAGTTCATTGTTTCAACTTGTCTATGCAGATGCTTAAACAACTCTTAATTTTCCACATAAAAAAAATTTAACTGCTAAAACTACAAATTAGAGAAACTTACCGCTAACCCATTCAATCATTTATCATCAAATTCACCATGAAATTTACAATAACAAAGCTGATTCAGGAAAAAGCCCTAAATCTTAACATGAGGAACCCTAACTTATTATTTATTTATAAAAATTCAAAAATTAACACACAATACGAACATAAGTATGGAAAATTATCTCTAAACATGCAATTCAATATATCAATCGAACCTAATTTCTAAAAAAAACAAATTTTTTGATTTCATAAAACCCTAGTTTTAATTTTGTATCATTCAAACACATAACGTCATAATCAAATAAGAATAAAGAGAACTGTGATACTACATACTTATTCAGTGATTTCTTTTACTGGTGTGGTGCAAATGGTTCATGGATTGAACTATTTTTGTTATGGTGGTGAACTGATGATAGGTTGAATCGATAAAGAAGATGAGGAAGAAAAGAAGAAGAAGAAAAAGAAGAAGGAGAAGAATATGGTAGACTGGTAGATTACTAGTTTTAAAGTGGTGATGTTGCTCGTGCTCGTGTTTGATTGTTAATGGAGTCATGGGGAAAAACTGAAGAGAGAACTGAGTGTGAGAAGTGAGGAGATAACAGACGCCTTAGGGTTAAAATAGTTTACTCATTATCTTATTATATTGGGAAAAATATCGTTTGGTCCTTTTTTAGGTGGGTCCATGTCAATTTAGTCCTTTGGGAAAACGTCTTTACTGTTTGGTCCATAATTATTTAAAAATATTAAATGGACAAAAGTACCCTTCCGTGTTAATTTTTACTTATTTTTTGTAGCAGTTCATTCGTCAAAATGAACTCCTGTTAATTTCTACTTACTTTTTCAGAAATCACCTATATAAACCAGAGTTCATTCCAAAAACGAACTCCATATAAAAACCTAAAAAAACAGAGTTCATTCCAGAAATGAACTCCATATAAAAAACTAAAAAAACCAGAGTTCATTCCAGAAATGAACTCCATATAAAACCTAAAAAAACCAGAGTTCATTCCAGAAATGAACTCCATATAAAAACCTATAAAAATAGAGTTCATTCCAGAAATGAACTCCATATAAAACATAAAAAAACCAGAGTTCATTCCAGAAATGAACTCCATATAAAAACCTAAAAAAACAGAGTTCATTGCAGAAATGAACTCCATATAAAAACCTAAAAAAAATAGAGTTCATTCCAGAAATGAACTTCATATAAAGCCTAAAAAAACCAGAGTTCATTCCAGAAATGAAGTCCTATAAAAAGCTAAAAAAACAGAGCTCATTCCAGAAACGAACTCCATATAAAAACCTAAAAAAACAGAGTTCATTCCAGAAATGAACTCCGTATAAAAACCTAAAAAAAACAGAGTTCATTTATGGAATGAACTGCAGCATCATCATCTTCATCATCTTCGTCGTCTTCAACAACAACATCAAACATCATCGTCTTGAAAACAGCACCAGCAACATCATATTCATCATGTTTATCGTCTTCAACACGAGCAACAAACATAAAAAAAAAATCAAGATCGTCATCAAAATCTAGATCTTCAACATAAAAAATCAAGATCTTCATCTTCATAATCAAAATCAAGATTTGCGTCTTCAACATCTTCATAAAAAATCAAGATCTTCAACATCTTCATCGTCGTCTTCAACATCTTCAACAGATGTAGATGAATTTTCAACATCAACGACGGATTTCGTCGTAAATCATCTTCATCATCTATAACCGCAGCAGCAACAAATAACATGATTTCATCTTCATCGTCGTAAACCTTAAGTTCATCTTCAACATCACCAACATGAGCAGCAACAACGCATTCAATAGTAGCAGGAAGAAAAAGAAGAAAAAATAATGGAGACGCCATTATTACCCAAAAGAAAAGAAGAAGAAGAAAAAAAAAAAAAAAAAAAAAAAAAAAAAAAAAAGAGATTAGATCTGAAAATAAATATGAAGATTTTTTCTTTACTGATTTTTGTATATATGTGGTCCCAAAAGGGTATTTCTGCCACTACCTAGTGACAATTACATCATCCATGACATCACCCTAGGACCAAATCATTATTTTTAGGACCAAACCATAATTTATATTTCCAAATAGGACCAAACAGACAGTTAACTAGGTCAAATGGACTAGACTCTCTCTAATATATTATTTCTAGGACCATATGGTATTTCCTACTATTATATTCTACTCAAATCAACGCCCCTTGTTAATCGGTTAAAACATATCGTTATCGATTCGGTTTTGGACACCAACCGAAACTGAAACCATTGTTGTCGGTTTTCTAGAACTGAAAACTATAGTAAAACCATTGTGTTATGGTTTCGATTCGGTTCGGTTTAAAATGCTCGGTTTCGGTTCTCGGTTTAGGTTCGATTTTGTGCAGCCCTAGATACGACTGCTAATAGCAGAGAGGTTCCTTCCAATAAAAATGATACACCATCGACATTAATTTTTTTTGAGCCCAAGATAACTTTTTTTATAAGAAAACAGAGAGAGCGCTCAAATAGAGCAACTAACTCTAAGATACATAACGGTGTTCCGATAGGCTAAGACTAGCACCATTTTGAACAGCCACATTCGGATGAGAGTTATAACTATTCGTCTCAGCAGTCGAAACATGAACTGACTGGAGAGCATCAAAAAACTGTTGGAGGTTAGGACCTTTCCAATTTAAATTATGTAATAAGTTTGACTGAATGAAAATTTTTGCTAATCTAATAGCCAAGAGGTTCTGATGAGGATCTACTTTAATTAAGGTGCCTATGACAAAGTCAATAGCTTCAAAGTTGCCTCCATGAGTCTGGTTGAATCCTACTTAGAATCTTTCTTGAACCTCAATCTGGTAACCATTTAAAGTTTCACCATCTTCTGCTGCAAAGTCTATGTTGGATTTCTGCATATCTTTTCCCATTCCAATGCTAGATGAGCTCCTCTGTCTATTCTAGCTGCTCTGAGTCCAATTGTTGCGTCTTTGTGACAGCCCGGATTTTCGGACTTCCAGCGGACACGGATTCGACCTTGTGGGTCGAGTCCGATCCAACTAGCAAGTCCAAATTTCCGGACCGCCACTCGTGTAGGACCAGATTCTTCGTTCCAACAGATTTTAATAAAATACAAAACTCAACTCAACCGTATTTTATAGAATGAAATATTTTAAATTACAAAAATGTAAAATACTAATTACAAAATCAAAAATACAAAATTAAGACAAACCAGCACCTCGATGAAATCAAAAATGCGATACCCAATCCCCATTGTACAAATAATTTCTTTTACGGCTAGTCTTTCTTTATTCTCTGTGGAAAGGGAGGAAAAAGGGGTGAGCAAACCGCAACCCAGTAGGAAGTCTCCAAAAATAATAGAGTGCATCGAAAAACAAACAAATGCAATAGATATACTAATTAAAACCGTGCACAAAAATTCACAACAATACTTACGACATTCTAAACTACAAATACTTAATATTTTTTTACTCAAAATCTTCAATCTCAAATTCTAGCTCCTTAATCTAGTTGTCATAGTTATTCCGGTAAACAAACCACTACTGTTCCCCGAACAGTCTTCCCAGGGTAGCTACCAGTGGTGGGATGCCATAAAGGCCTGATATAGTTTCTTATTCAAAATCTTCAATCTAAAATTCTAGATTCTTAATCTAATTGTCAAAGTTATTGCGGAAAACAAACCACTACTGTTCCCCGAACAGTCTTCTCAGGGTAGCCACCAGTGGTGGGATGACATAAAGGCCTGACATATTTTCTTACTCAAAATCTTCAATCTAAAATTTATATTCTTAATCTATTTGTCAGAGTTATTCCGGTAAACAAACCACTATTGTTCTCCGAACAGTCTTCCCAGGGTAGCCACCAGTGGTGGGATGCCATAAAGGCCTGACATTTCAGCAGCAGACGGATACATATTTTCCTATAACTCAATTCATATCAGTGTCATCCACTAATAAATTAAACTCACTTTGTAAAATCTAAACTCAATCTCACTAATAATCTAACACATTAGATTCACTATCACAAACCAAAACAAATGCTATAATACATCAAGTTCATTTTCACAAAATCAAAACTAAATATTTATGCATTAGTATAATTTTTACAATAATAGAGAAAAATAATAATAACTATATTAAATTTTCAAATAAAAATCTAGAATGCTTTAACAATAACGATTAGTAATAAATATATAATATTTCATAAATAAATTAAATAACACAAAAATAGCATAATGAATTTAAAAACAAACATGATGATTATTAGTATTGTAATCAAAACAAATCAATATAAAGTTAATGCTAAAATAGGATTTATTTGATATTAGGTAGAAACCCCCTACCTTTTTAGCAAAACCCCAAACTCTTGAATCAATCCAAATCCAAACAAAGCATACACAATTTCCAAGAACAAGAAGGATTAATAGCTTAGGGTTTCTTTTCTTTCTTTTTTTTATTTTCTTTTTATTATTCCAAAAGAGGTAAAGAGAAATAAAGTAGAATGAATGAGAGATGAAAGTGATGGGTAAAAGTGTTTTGGGTTTTTTTGTTAGGAGACAAAAAAGAAGAAAAGTTGGAGAAGATGAAAGTGACGCCTCTTTTGTTTTTTTTTTCTTTTGTTATACACCGTTTTGGTAAATAAAACCCTAGTCAATTATTATTTAGCACTCAAGTTTTGATAAGGGTCACACTATTTTAAACGCACCCCACTATTAAACACACCCCGTTATTAAAGTACATGCATCTCAAACACATAAATAATAGTGACACAAAATTTAACAAAGATATATATATATATATATATATGTACACCACACAATGCACACATTCACCACAATTAAAAATCATCTTTATTATTTTATTTTATTTTGGAAACCATGAATATACTCAAAACTAAATATTTATCTTCACAAATTAATTTTTAGATTAAAAACTAGAATAGAATAATATGGATGGGTTTTAGGTGCGAAAATCATATTAATAAAATTACGGGGTTTTACAGTCTTTGTAGTTCCTTGCTCCCACACATTGGCCTGAAAAGGACATAATAATTAAAACAAAGTTAGTATAAGGAGGTAAATCACCATTAGTGAAAAAGCGGGGGTCTAACAACTACACCCAATATTTCGCTTAGCAATCTGTATGGACAAACTCCAATATACTTTTAAGGGAATCAACTAGACAATCAGACTCAATCTTAAAAAGTATATCAAGGAGTTATATCTCAATTTCTCAATTCAATACTTACTCAAGCAAACAGAAATCCGCGAGTCTAATTGAATACAAGAGAAATCACTTGAACGGTACCAAAGACCAATGTTCAAGGATCAATCAATTTCAATCAACAACCAAAGGTTGGATTTCTCAATTGATCGATTCAACACACAACCTGTGATATTTCAATTAAAATATAATATGGAAAAGAAATAACACAGACACCAGAAGTTTTGTTAACGAGGAAACTGCAAATGCAGAAAAATCCCGGGACCTAGTCCAGATTGAACACACACTGTATTAAGCCGCTACAGACACTAGCCTACTACAAACTAACTTCGATCTGGACTGTAGTTGAACCCCAATCAATCTCACACTTATCCAAGGTACATTTGTACTCCTTACGTCTCTGATCCCAGCAGGATACTACACACTTGATTCCCTTAGCTGATCTCACCCAAAACTAAGAGTTGCTACGACCAAAAGTCGTAGATAAATTTGTCACACTAAAAAGTCTACAAGAATAGATAAATTTGTCTCCCACAGAAATACCTACGAGTTGTGTTCCGTATTTTGATAAATCAAGGTGAACATGAACCAATCGATAACCCAGACTTATATTCCCGAAGAACATCCTAGAATTATCAATCACCTCACAATAATCTAAATCGTATGATGGAGAAACTAGATATTGCGGAATCACAAACGATGAGACGAAGAGTTTGTGACTACTTTTCTATCTTGCCTATCAGAGAAATTAATCTCAAGCCAATCTTACGATTGTACTCAAATACGATAGAAACAACAAGATCAGATCACACAACTACAGAGAAAATAGTTGGGTCTCGCTTCACAATCCCAATGAAGTCTTTAAGTCGTTAACCTACAGGGTCTCGATAGAAACCTAAGGTTAAAGGAGAATCGATCTAGATTATACAACTAGTATCACACAGGAGGTGTGGGGATTAGGTTTCCCAGTTGTTATAGTTCTCCTTTATATAGTCTTCAAATCAGGGTTTGCAATTAATGCTACCTTGGTAGCAAAGCATTCAATATTCGCCGTTAGATGAAAACCTGATTAGATTCAAGCTAATATCTTTCAACCGTTAGATCGAATTTTAGCTTGTTATACACACATGAAATGTAACTTCATTTAGTTTTGAGTAACCATACCTAAACATGTACAAGTCGTTGGTTCAACGGTAGTTAACCATAGGTTAGCCATATGAGCACTTTCATATCCACCTTATTATTCTTTACCACAACTTGTTCAAATGACTCAAATGAACTAGTTAGAGAGTTGTTCAATTTCTTAGATCGCATAGAAGTATACAAGACACAATAAAAAAAAACAGTTTTGATTCACTCGAATCGATTCTTGAACATTATAGCCACGGTTTTCAAACATTGCATTCCTTAAAATATAAATGTCTTAGTTCACGAATTAAATTGTTTTTATAAAATGACCTACTTAAGTACGTATACTGGTACGCGGACTTAAGTACCCGAATTAAGTTTGTTTTCAGTTCACAAACTCCAGCAGAAATTCACGAGATGTGAACTTCCGGCAGTACGCGGACTTTAGTTTTGGTTATCCTGAGCAGCAAAGTACGCATACTTTGGTTCAAGGATATTGGACTTACACACATATGAGCTATCTCACAATGTTTATATCCAACCATGGTTATGTATTCTAAACTCTCATTCCAATCATTGAAACATTCTTAGGGGACGTTATATACTTGTTGTTCACAAACTATTTTTCATCAAAGCGATTTTCAAGTAATTGAAACTAATATGACTTTCGTCACTAGTAAAGATAAACTTGGCCAAAGCGAAAGCTTACCAACACATATTTCGAGAAATAGATAAGCGAGATAAACTCAACTCAAAATAGTACCTGTGTATAATCATAGTCTATATAGTAATACGACTTTTGTTTCAAGATAGGAGATAAAGTAGACTTTTGAGTGATAGATAAGTTCAAGTCTCCACATACCTTTTTGTCGATGAAGTTCCACTAGTTCCTTGAGTAGTTCTTCGTCTTTGCATGATGCACACCGTGGAGTCTAGAGCTCAACTACACTTTCTATCCTAATCCGAGACTTAGCTATTAGTAGACTAGAAATCAAGACTTATAGTTTTGGCAACTAAACTTGAAAAACAAGCTTGAGATATCAACACTTGCGAGTTCGACCGAGAAGTGCTCTAACAATTAGCATTGTTAGTATTTACTTCCAAAATACTAATGTTAATAGTGATTCCAATTTTTTTCCTTATGATGGCTTATAAGCCTAGCATTTCTTGCAAGGTGTTCATTGTTGGTATCCTGATAGTACATATTGCTTAGAATGTGCCCAGGATTATTTATCACTATATTACAAGAGAAAATATGTTGTGTTGTTTTGAAGGCAGTACTATCTGCATAAGGGGTAATATTCCTGAAAACCAGATCACATCTGGCTTTCCAGATGTACCAGCAAATAGTAGCAAAAGCTGCATTCCAGCTGGTAGTAGGGTTGTAGGTAGTGAGCCAGCTATTAATCCAAACATGGAAAGAACAGAAGTTACTGAATAGATGATGAGTATTCTCAAACAATTTTCCCCAGACATCGGAAGCAGCAGGGAAGGAGAGGAAGACATGAGTTATATCTTCCTGAGCATTCTTGCGTATATTACAAATTAGATCAATATATGTCAGAATACTGTCATTCTTAGCATTGGTTGGAAGAATGCCATGAGCAAGTTTCCATATGAATAACTGAATAGCTGGAGAAGTATCAAGTTTCCATATTTTATCCCAAGGAGAAGTGAGAACATCATTGGCATACTTATCAACAATCTTCTTATCATATAGAGACTTCACAGAGAACCCCTCTGTTAAAAAGTCTTCAGGTTATTTTATCTTCAGTATTAATGTTGTGTTGATTAAGTTGAATATACTGTTGAACATCCTGGGTGAACCATAAAGCTAATATATCAAGATACCAATCACCATTGGTGTTGAATAGTTGATTGATAGTGCTAAGGTTAGAAGGGAAGTTCGGTGGTTTTGGAAGGATGTCAATTTCACCATCAAACCATATGTCCTCCCAAATAAGAATTAGATTATCATTCTCAATCTTCCAAATGTAGTACTTTTGGATATTAGTAGTGCCTTCAAGAATACCTTTCCATATCCAAGAATCAGAAGGCTTAGGTTTGATATCCATCCTTATGACTTCATGATTTGGGAAATGAGCAGCCTTCATAAAGCAACTCCATAATGAATAAGGTTGGTGATAGTGGCATTATTGAAATATTCCATATTCTTGAAACCCAAGCCTCCAAGTTCTTTTGGTTTGTTGACAACATCCCAAACTATGTAGTATAAACCTTTAGGTTTATCTTGAACTTTATTCCAAAAAAAGTCCCTCTGAATAACATTTATCTCTTTACATGTGGTCTTTGGAAGCTTGAAGAAGTTCATTTGGTAGATAATTGAAGTAGAGGTAACAAATTGAATCATACAAACTTTTCAAGCAGTTAGTAGAGTAGATTTCCATCCATATAGTCTTATTTATGCAAGGTTTGAAGGCTTGCATTTGCTTTTGTTGGTGAAGAGAGGGGAGCCCAGATATTTATCATTGATATCAATCTTCTGAACTTTCATGAGATGTCTTATGCTATCAACAATGTCAGGAGCAGTGTTTTTACTAAAAAGGATACCAGACTTAGTAAAATTAATCATTTTCCCAGAAGATTGACTGAAGTCCTGAAACACCTTGATAAGATTGATCGATCCATTCCTCCATGTTAGCTTCAAAAAAAATCATACAATCATCAACAAAGATAAGGTGGCTAATAGCAGGGGAATCATCACTTAATTTAATGCCATGAATCACGTTTTGAGCTTCAACATGCATAAAAAATCTGGAAAGGGCCTTCATGCAGAAAAGGAACAGGTAAAGGGAGAGAGGATCACCCTGTCTGAGTCCTCTAGTGGGCTTGAAGAATTTTCCAGGATAACCATTCACCGGAACAACAACATTAGTAATAGAGATACATTGCATAATCAGGTTATACCATTTGGGACTGAAACCCATTTGAGCCATAATTTTCATAAGGGATTCCCAACTGACTCTGTCAAAAGCCTTTGCGTGTCAATTTTGATACCCATAATGCCTTTAACTCATTTTTTTCCATGTCTGGTATTCATATGATGGATAAGCTCATGTGCAACGCCTATGTTATCAGAAATTTGTCTTCCTTGAAGGAAGGAAGTGTTTGTGGGTGAAAACTGTTTCTGCTGATTTTGGTAATTTCGGGCGTGTGGATGAGAAACGAATCTAAACCCTAAACAATGTACTTCACGGGAGTACTTTTGATTCGAGAAATCAATTTGTACAATCCTGGCCTAAACCAATAAATGGCTGTTCCAGGCTTGCTTCGGTCACAAAGTGAAGGAGAAAGGTTGGTCTTAGGGAGGGAAGCGAAGAGACTGTTGAGACCAGAATAGTTGATTCTGAAGGAGTGGTTGTTTATGACTCGTATATGAAATTAGAATGGAAAGCTACCAGGTGATTTCTAGATACTTTGTTGTTGCCGACCAAAACTTGTGTCTGGTGGAAATATGTGAAACCTATTTATACAAGTCGTAATAAAACGTGCCATGATCTCGTAGGAAGTGGAAACGATTGAGTGGTGGAAGAGTGGAGTAACATGTAATGTTAGAATTTATGCTTCCATGAAGAAGGAAACGTTTACACCATTACTTCTTGCCATTACTAACCACCCTTCTTCATGACACTTTCTTATAACGGGCGTATTGCACGCCGCACGTTGTAAACCGCTAGACCAATACCCTGATGAGTATCCCCCAGTTTGTGACATGTTTGATGTCTCGAGTGTTTTCGTGGAAAACATGTAGCACTTTGATACGTGTGGCAAGTCAAAGTCAAGGTACTTATCGCAGGAAAATAGCATGCAATGCTATTAGGCTCGTTTTGGATGGTCGCCTAAAACTTGCCACAGGTTTGTCAGTTCGATGGTGAACTTTGATGGCTGAGATCGCATCTCATGAAGGAGGGTAGCCGATGATTATGGATACCTTGTGTTGGCGCCTGATAATGGCGCGGTGGTGTTTTGATGTACGCCAGTGGCAATGCGGCATGGATGGCATGGCTCGTGCATGCCATTGGAACGGTGATGCAAGTGGCGCCTGGCGTAGCCATGGCCACTATATTTAGGCAGCTGGTCGTCTGAAACTTGCCACAAGTCTATCAGTTTGGTGGCAAACTTGGATGGCTGAGATTGCATCTCATGAGGAAGGACGTCCGTTGATTATGGCCGCATGTTGTTTTATAGATAAGTGGCGCCATTGGCATAGTGGCGCCTGACGGAGCCATGGCATAGCGGCATGCCAGTGGCGTAGCCGTGACAGCTGTTTTTTGGCATATTGGTGTTAGACCCAAATATGGCTTCTGGCAGCATTGGCCTTGTTGCTAAGTTAATCTTGAGGCCTTAGGTGAGTCACTGGACTCAGTTGTCATGGAAACTTTTAGCCAAATTAGGGTTTGGCGCATCACAACTCTATTTAACACGTGCGGCATGACTGCGGCATAGCGTCGTGGCTGGCATAGTTAGGACATGTCAGTGGCACGAAGTAGCGTTTGGCATAGCCATGGCCGATAGACTTTGGCACCTCGGTGTTAGACCCACATGTGGCGTGGAAACAGTGTCTCAATTGCCACATCAATCCCAACGCTCTGGGAAACGTTACTTGGCTTGGTTGGCGTAGCAACTTTTCCTAAATTAGGGTTTGGCATGTCGAAACTCTAATTGGTGCGTGTGGCATGCGGTCGCGGAATGGTGACATTTTTTGTGCAAACGGTGTCATAGCTATGCCAAAGGAACTATGGTGAGGACGTAGTATGGAAACGGCCACAAGAGTAAGGATTGTCGTGGGTGGTTGTGATATGGCGCCATTTCTGGGGCTTGCTGGGCCCCACACGGCTCGTGGCATGTTGTGGGGCCGAAGTCGCATAATTTGTGTTGCGAAATTAGGGTTTTGGTTAATGTAGGGTCGCGCTTCCGACTAGAAAACCCTAATTTGAGCTTACCATAGCGTTGGACCCGAACAAGAGGTAGGTTAGCGCGTAGGGCGCCACGAAGTGGCATGTTTGGGATGTTGGTGCGGCGGAGTGGCATGTTGGCATGCCGCTCAATTTACTGGCGCAACATGGCACGTTCGGCATGTTGGTGCGGCTCTTTGGAAGGCCAATTAATATGTTGTTGTGGCAGGGCGTGTTTGGCTTGCCACTTAGTATAGTGGCGCGACAGGGTACGTTTGGCCTTTAATGTATGGTGAAGAGTTTGGAACGACTTGATTGGTCAAGAAAAGAGGCCGGCCAAACATAAGGCGCGGCCACACCTCTAGTGCTCGTGGCGCATTTTAAAGTAACCTGATTGGTCGGTAGGAAGGAGAGGGGCCGGCCAAGCATGGGAGTGGCTACACTTCTGGTGTGAGTGTGGCGGCTTTAGAGCGACCTGATTGGTCAATGGGAAGTGGGGCCGACAAGTAAGGGCCTAACCATAACTTATCTGCGCGTGGCGAGTTTGTGGCGATCTGATTGGTCGAGGGAAATAGGATCGGTTTAGGATGGGGTGTGGCCAATGGAATGTGGCGCCATCTGGCCTAAGGCATGGCTATGCCTCACTTTGCTGCTAAGGCTCCCTGTTTTCTTATTCTGGGCAGGGTTTTGCACCTACTAATCCATGGCGGATTAATTACCTAGTTTGCCTCGGCTTACTTTCGACAAGCAAGGTCTGGTATACTGTGCAAGGCGCAAAAGTAATTGATTGAATTCTATGTGTTGACACAAAGTTCTTTAAGTTCATAGACATAGAGCAACATGATTTCTGATTGAATACCTTATGCGAGACCTTATCCTTGATATTTGGAAATTCATGCTACTCTGTTGCGAGTGAACACGAATTGTCATGCCATATCAAAATTAAGGGTTCAGCCGGGGAACATAGCATAGAAAACATTCAAAGAAACTTATATTAAGTGAATATAGGTAAGGCGCCGAAATTTATAGAACATGGGATGGTTGCTACATGCGCCAGTCTGGATAAATTTTATGCAAATACATTGAATGGTTCAATAAGTATGCCAACGGAGAGGTTAACACTCATGGCTCCGTTTCCTTACAGAGTGACATCACATCAGATGTATGGTTTTACAATTTTAACCCTAAGTTAAAAACCATCATCAACATTAAGTCCCCTGCTTAGCTCGGAACAGTGGCATTGTTGCGGGGTAAGATTGAGATGGTGACAGACAAGGATAGAATCGAAACGGAAAGTCATGAAGAGATTATCAAGAAGATTTGGCTAAACTTTGTCAGGAGGCATGAAGAATCTGTGATCCTTGCATTGGAGGCTTTGCATAAATTCGGTTTGGCCATGGGGTGTCGGCATTAGTGCTGCAGCTTTGGCTACTGATCGGCAGAGGTGGCACTGCAACTTGGTCCGCGGAACGGGCGCTTGCTGGATAGGGCATGATCAATGGCGTTGTTGACTATTGGCGCTAGTTCGGTTGTGGACTGATAGCGCGGGTTTGAAATGGTGATGATGGTGCTGCTTTGGTTGTGGAACGAGTGAGGATGGGGCCATGGAGTGTTTGTGCTGGCTTGCTTGGTACGCGGACTTTGGAACGGGCATGGTGTTGCTGGCTTGGACGCGGAACGGAAGAGATGGCTACTGGCTTGGACGCGAACTGTTGGTGCTGTCTTGGCCGCGGACCGTTGGTGCCATGGAGCGTTGCCTCCACGGGCCCAGCTGCCTTCTTCGGCGCATGGCCCAAAAAGGAAACCTTCCTCCATTCGAACTCCAAAAGATGATATGCCTATAAAAGGCGTCACCTATCCTCTTTACCTCGTATCATTGGCTTTTTTTCCACGTCTTGGTTCTAGCGACAGAGTGGTAGCAATAAAGCAGGCAAGCGTGTTCCAGGTACATATCTATGTGCTTCTTCTTTTTGTTTGCTCTTCTGTTGTTGGTGTAAACCCTAGCCATAGGCATATCTTCCGTAACTCGTAGAAATATTTCCATATGAATGATTCTTCTCCGCTAGCGGTATTGTAGTAACATTAGCCATCACATTGATAGTAAGGAGACCAATTATTATGCAAAGTAGGCGTGCACGGACGGTGGATGCCATTAATTCTCTTTCCATGAAAATCTAGCTCTAGGGTTTTCTTTTCATTCTGTGGCCGTGCACATAACTTCCGCTGTGCGACCCACTCTTCCTATGGCCGAGAGTATACTTCCTGATGCGAGACATGGTTTTGGCTAGGGGAGCGTTTTCCCGCGGAAAAACATGGCTTGTTGAAGCGGGTATAAGTCCCCACTCCTTTGGCTATTCGTGCTATGACTTGTGGCCAAACAAAGTTTCCCATGAAAAACTTGTCGTGGATTTCTTGATCATCGTACTTGATTCTGAAAAAACCCTCATGAACGGTTTTTTCCGAAGTAGTAACTTTTCGGTTTTGCTTCGTTGTAGTTACTTCAAAAGCATAAGGAACTTTGTTAAGATGTCACCTGAAAGTAGTTCTGCCGCCGCATCGAGAAGTGATAGCAACTCCAATCCGAACACATATGATGAGTTTTTTACGAAGTCTTCTACAGTTACAAGGACCCATCCCAAATTCGTGCCAACTCTTCTGACTGATTCAGAAAATGGTGGAGAAGTCCAATCAGTCTGTCCATGGCGTATAATGAGGTTTTTCCTTCAGAAGAAAGAGTATCTGGCTTCTCCCATAGACTTCAAAATATGTCATAGTCCATTGCACTCTTATGACAAATGGATGAAGTTCATGATGGGCCGAGACCATGTAAGAGCTAATCTGACTGGAGCGTAACTCATGAATGCTATCATGGCTTCTGCAACACTTCAAATCAGAAAAGATGTTGCAGGATTGATTACTTTCATTTACAGATGGTGTCCGGAAACTCACACGGCTATATGTAGATGGGGTGAGATGACTATTTCTTTGGAAAGCGTAGCCGTTCTATTGAGTCTTCCAATAATTAGGAAACTTGACGTTGTCTTGTCTGAGGAATAAGAAGAAATACATTCCGCTTTGGTCACGAAAGCGACAGAACATGTTCGAAAGAATTATGAGGCAAAGTGCTTTTATAACTTGTCGGTGTCTGAGTGGTTCCCTGATGAGCCGGAGTTGGATCAAGTGTTGGATGATACACTTCATGTCGTTGCATTTTTAGTTCTGTGGTTATCCAGAGACATTTTTGATGATGGTTCTGGCAAAAAAGAGATAAGGCAGAAGCTCATCAAATTTGCTATCAAACTAGCGAAAGGTGTTGCTCTTCCCATCGACAACTTGTTTCTTGGCTCTTTGTACACCCATCTGGATCGTTTAGTAGCGGACATGTACGTCTCTAATGGGTACATGAAAGTAGACTCATATATCCATGTCACCTTTCTCCAGGCGTGGTTGTGGGATCATTTCAAACATTACGCTCCTAACCCGAAAACCTTATTTCCTGATACATATGGCGGCTCTAGGATACGTCGTTGGTTTGACAGGCGTCCAAGGCCTGGCTCAAAGCTTATTGACTTTCTCGACAACGCACATGCAGTTAAACTTCGTCCCTGGGCTCCAGTCCACACCTCCATAGTTCAACCAAACACTTATGCTTTCGCGCCGAACATGATATTGCATTCTGCTGACGAGAATATGAGCATTGGAGAAACTGTGTTTTTGCGAAGCTGATACCTGGGTATGTGCCATCTTTTTTCAGAGGATCTTGTGGAGTAGTCTATTACAACATTGACAGGGTTGCTCGACATATGGGCTTTGATCAGGGAGTCCCATTCCGTCATCCACTGACAGCTCCGGACGATTCGTTACCCGTCATTCTTGATTACATCGTCTTTGCATCGGATAAAAGTCATCCCTTCCTGCTCTCAGAACAAAAAACTGTGACGACTCCCAAATATAATGTCTTCTGGCAAGATGAGTTTATCGCCATTCATTAGTTCGTGCAGGATGTTGTGACAAAGCCACGTGAAAAACCTTCCTCCGCGGTTCTAGCGAAGCATAAATTGTTGATACAGCTTCCTTCGGACAAGCGAAAATCTTCTATCCCGGATGTAGACAGTCCCCAGAAAAAAGAGCAAAGGTCGAAAAATTGTGCAGGTGGCTTCCAATCAGATTCGACGTCTCTTGTGACTTTCAGTTCTTTCAAAATGCAGGTGTGTATGATTCCCTCACTGACTTGACTGAATTACACAAATTTTCATTTCGTCACTGACTCCCTCTTCTTTTTTTGACTCAGGGTCTTGACAACTTGAATATCTTTGCTAGACTCGCCCAAGGCCAAAAGGCAGCGCCTCTTGAGGAAGGAGGCGACACGACTGAATCTTTTGAAGAAGAATCCGAGGAGGAAGAAAGTTCGAGATCCGGTGGTGAGAGGAGCACTTCTGAATGCAATAGCGAGTCTTCTTCGAGTGGGCCCACAAATGAGTCGGTGAGTTTGCCACACCCCCTTTTTTTAGGCCATTTATTTATTCTGAATAAATAATCAATCAGTGTTATCACAGGAAAAGGCCATTGAAGATAACCCTGAGATGGAGATTCGTCGTGATGAAGATGTGGTTTTGCCTCCAACCATGGAAGCCGTTCCTGCTAGAAATATGGAGATGGATATTGATCATCGTGAAGATGCTGCTATGTTTCGAATGACGGAAAACGCTCTCATGGCTGCAGGTGCGATTGTTGCCAAGGAATACCTACTGGTCGCGGAATCAGTTGCAGGCGCCACTTTCGACCCTACATTTTTGACTCTTCATGAAGATCATGTGATTATCGGAGGCTTCAGTGTACCAGCTAATTATGCGGAGTTGTATACCAGAATATGGGAAAGGTACGGTCATATCGCAACAACCAAAAAGATCACTAGCTGGTTTGCGTTGGTTAAGCGGGTGGAAGAAACATTATCTTCAATTCATGATATGTGCAACGTGACTGACATACTGTTTCCGGAGACATAATCTCGAGCTGGAAGTTTCATCGGGATATGTGCGTAGGCATTGAGTTCAACGTCTCCTGGTTCTGTGAAGGTCTTTCTGAGATCCAAAGGTTGCAGGTTGAAACAATTGATGGTCCTTCCGCGGATTTGATTAATCAACAGGAAGCAGAAGTCGAGAAGTTATCCCAGGAGTTGAAGATGAAAAAGATGGCTCTTCAAAGCATGAAGGACATTTTCTCCAAGAAGAACGAGCCGTTATTAGGAAATTTTCCTTGAATATTTTTATTTTCTGAACTTCCTTTTCTTAGGTTTTTTTTTGAAAGGCAAAATAAACGCCTAGTTTATGGTTTAGTTTTCTGGATTTTGGATTGATAGATGATTGTTTCTTATAAGAGTTTTTGGATTATTTCGGAATAATGGCCCTTCGATCAATCAATATGTTAAAATCTGAATTGCGAATGTAAGTAGCAAAGTCATTCGGGAAAATTGTGAAACCGTGAATGTTGCATAAGAAAAGCAAATATATGAAATCTTGGGATGATTGGGTTATCGACTTCCATTGTAAATATGAAAACCCAAACAATAGCTCATGTAAACATTGTCTGACAAGACTTACTCACTTTAGGGTCTCCCACCAAAACTGAACCTTCAGGGAGTAAATCCGAGTCTTCATTGACGCCCTCCTTGCCGCGATAAGTCCCCAGTCATTCTTTATTGTCTGTGGAAAATCTTTATGTCGATCCATGGTAAGGCGGAGAAAATCTCTAGTCCCCAGGCGTAATTCTCCTGGATCCATCTTTTCTTGGACGATGCGCTTCGAAGCATTTCATTTTACTGGTAGGATGATAGAATTGAGAGTTGAATTTGCAACCTAGAGATTAATCTCCCACTGTCGTCGTCAATTGTTTGTGGGTGAAAACTGTTTCTGCTGATTTTGGTAATTTCGGGTGTGTGGATGAGAAACGAATCTAAACCTTAAACAATGCAGTGCACAGGAGTACTTTTGATTCGAGAAATCAATCTATACAATCCTGGCCTAAACCAATAAATGGTCGTTCCAGGATTGCTTCGGTCACAAAGTGAAGGAGAAGGGTTGGTCTTAGGGAGGGAAGCGAAGAGAGTGTTGAGACCAGAATAATTGATTATGAAGGTGTGGTTGTTTATGACTCGTATCTGAAAGTAGAACTGGATCGCAGAATGGAAAGCTACCAGGTGATTTCTAGATACTGTGTTGTTTCGGACCAAAACTTGTGTCTGGTGGAAATAGGTGAAACCAATTTATACAAGTCGTAATAAAACGTGCCCTGATCTCGTAGGAAGTGGAAACGATTGAGTGGTGGAAGAGTAGAGTAACGTGTAACGTTAGAATTTATGCTTCCATGATGAAGGAAACGTTTACACCATTACTTCTTTCCATTACTAACCGCCCTTTTTCATGACACTTTCTTGTAACAGGAGTATTTCACGCCGCACGCTGTAAACCGCCAGACCAATACCCTGATGAGTATCCCCCAGTTTGTGACATGTTTGATGTCTCGAGTGTTTTCGTGGAAAACATGTAGAACTTTGCTACGTGTGGAAAGTCAAAGTCAAGGGACTTACCACAGGAAAATAACATGCAATGCTATTAGGCTCGTTTTGGCTGGTCGCCTAAAACTTGCCACAGGTTTATCAGTTCGGCGGTGAACTTCGATGGCTGAGATCTCATCTCATGAAGGAGGGTAGTTGCTGATTATGGCTACCTTGTGTTGGCGCCTGATAATGGCGCGGTGGTGTTTTGGTGTATGCCAGTGGCAATCCGGCATGGCTGGCATGGCTCGTGCATGCCAGTGGCACGGTGATGCAAGTGGCGCCTGGCGTAGCCATGGCCACTAGATTTAGGCAGCTGGTTGTCTGAAACTTGCTACAAGTCTGTCAGTTCGGTGGCAAACTTGGATGGCTGAGATTGCATCTCATAAGGAAGGACGGTCGTTGATTATGGCCGCATCTTGTTGTATAGCGAAGTGGCGTCATTGGCATAGTGGTGCATGGCGGAGCCATGGCATAACGGCATGTCAGTGGCGTAGCCGTGGCAGCTGTTTTTTGGCATATTGGTGTTAGACCCAAATATGGCTTCTGGAACATTGGCCTTGTTGCTAAGTTAATGTTGAGGCCTTAGGAGAGTCACTGGACTCAGTTGGCATGACGACTTTTAGCCAAATTAAAGTTTGGTGCATCGCACTCTATTTAGCACATTTGGCATGACTGCGGCATGGCGGCGTGGCTGGCATAGTTAGCACATGTCAGTGGCACGAGGTAGCGTCTGGCATAGACATGGCCGCTAGACTTTGGCACCTCGGTGTTGGACCCACATGTGGCGTGGAAAATTGGCATGGTTGCCACATCAACCCCAACGCTCTGGGAAACGTAACTTGGTTTGGTTGGCGTAGCAACTTTGCCTAAATTAGGGTTTGGCATGTCGAAACCCTAATTGGTGTGTGTGGCATGCGGCCGCGGCATGGCGATACTTTTTGTGCAAACGGTGCCATATCTATGCCAAAGGAGGCCGTAGTATGGAAACGGCCACATGAGTAAGGATTGTCGTGGGTGGATGTGATACAACGCCATTCCTGGGGATTTCTGGGCCCCACACGGCTCGAGGCATGTTGTGGGGACGAAGTGGCATAATTTGTGTTGTGAAAATTAGGTTTTTGGTTAATGTAGGGTCGCTCTTCTGACTAGAAAATCCTAATTTGAGCTTACCATGGCGTTGGCCCCGAACATGACGCAGGTTAGCACGTAGGGCGCTATTTATGGCATGTTTCCACGAAGTGGCATGTTTGGCATGTTGGTGCGACGGAGTGGCATGTTGGCGTGCCGCTCAATTTACTAGCGTAACATGGCACGTTCGGCATGTTGGTGCGGCTTTTTGGAAGGCCAATTAATATGTTGTTGTGGCAGGGCACGTTTGGCTTGCCAATTAGTATAGTGGCGCGACAGGGTGCGTTTGGCCTTTAATTTATGGTGACGAGTTTAGAACGACTTGATTGGTCAAGAAAAGGGGTCGGCCAAACATAAGGCGCGGTCGGACCTCTAGTGCTCGTGGCGCATTTTAAAGTGACCTGATTGGTCGGTAGGAAGGAGAGGGGTCGTCCAAGCATGGGCGTGGCTACACTTCTGGTGTGAGTGTGGAGGCTTTAGAGCGACCTGAATGGTCAATGGGAAGTTGGGACGGCAAGTAAGGGCCCAGCCATAACTTATGTGCGCGTGCCGAGTTTGAGGCGATCTGATTGGTCGAGGGAAATAGGGTCGGTTTAGGATGGGGCGTGGCCAATGGCAAGTGGCGCCAGCTGGCCTAAGGCATGGCCACGCCTCCCTTTGCTGCTACGGCTCCCTGTTTTCTGATTCTGGGCAGGGTTTTTCACCTACTAATCCATGGCGGATTAATTACCTAGTTTGCCTAGGCTTACTTTCGAGAAGCAAGGTCTGGTATACTGCGCAAGGCGCAAAAGTGATTGATTGAATTATATGTGTTGACATAGAGTTCTTTAAGTTCATAACCAGAGAGCAGCATGCTTTCTGATTGAATACCTTATGCAAAGACCTTATCCTTGATATTTGGAAATTCGTGCTACTCTGTTGCGAGTATACACGAATTGTCATTCCATATCAACATTAAGGGTTCAGACGGGGAACATAGCATAGAAAGCATTCAAAGAAACTTATATTAAGTGAATATAGGCAAGGAGCCGAAATTTACAGAACATGGGATGGTTGCTACATGCGCCAGTCTGGATAAATTTCATGTAAATATATTTAATGGTTCAATAAGTATGCCAGTGGAGAGGTTAACACTCATGGCTCCGTTTCCTTACAGAGTGACGTCACATCAGATGCAAGGTTTTACAATTTGAACCCTAAGCTAAAAACCACCATCAACAGGAAGATTGAAAGGGTAGATGAGTTTAGGTAGGAGAGGTTTAAGTATTTGAACAAGAAGTTTGGATATAATTTTGTAAGTAGTGTTGCATAAAGAGATAGGTCTGAAGTGAGAGGGGGATGTTGGGTTGTCAGTTTTTGGAATGAGGGATATGAAGGTAGAGTTCATTTTCTTTAGCAGGAAGCCATAGTTGAAGAAGTTTTGAACCATTGTAGTAATATCTTCCCCAAAAATTTCCAAATTGGATTGAAATAAATTTGGAGGAAAACCATTAGGACCAGGGGGCTTTGTCTCCAGCCATGCTAACAAGGATGTTTTTGATTTCAGAGGTATCGAGGACTTTGATAAGATTTGTATTTTTAGTGGTGGTGATAATAGAAGGTATAAGGTTGATAATGGATTGATTTATGGAAATTGTTTCTACAATAGCCATATTAGCAAAGTGATTGGTGAAGCAGTGGGTAATATCCTTCATATTATGAATCCAAGTACCATCTTCTGTTTGAATGAAGTCAATTTTGTTTCTTCTATATATTTTCTTAGCAGAGTCATGGGAAAACTTGGTGTTTCTATCTCCCATCTTTATGAATTGATCTCTGCTTTTTGTTTTCCAGAAGCTTTCTTGAACATTTTTCCAATGTTCTACAATCTTCTTTGCTTCCTTAATATATCTTCCTCTGTTGATGTTAAAATGATTTTTGGTAACCTAATCAAGGTGTTGGAGACTATCTTCAACGTTTGTTTTCATATTACCATAAGTTTCTGTATTCCACAGTTTGACCTTAACTTTAACATCTCTGAGCTTTCTGGTTATTCTAACAGCAAAGGAGCCCTTATGATTTTTCCTCTAACATTCAGCAATGATGTATTTGCAATCTTGATGGTTGATCCAAGGACCAAAGAATTTAAAAGAAATATGGTCTTGTTTCCAGTTAGGATCGGTATTGAGAATAATTGAGTTATGATCAGATCCTATGGATGGGAGGTTAGAAATGGTAGAGTTGGGAAAAGTATCCAACCAAGCATCAGTAACTAACCCTCTGTCTAACCTGTGCTCAGTCAGTTGGTTGCCCATTCTTATGTTTGTCCAAGTAAAAGGACACTCAGTTTAGCCCAAGTCAGTCAGATTTGACTCTTCCAGTTTTTTCAAGAAAAGTTCAACTTCAAAAGTATCAAAGGATATTGACTAAATGTTTCATGATCATGCAACACCAGGTTTAGGTCTCCCATGATAATCCAGTGTAAAATATTAACTTTATCAGTGTTTTCAATCATTTTCCAAGAGTGCAGTTTATCTAAAGTAGTATAAGGGCTGCCATAATAACCTGTAAATAGCCAGGGGTCTCCATTGCTAGGGTGTATGATGGCACTAATATGATTGTTGGAAAAATCCTAAATAATAATGTTTAAACTAGTTTTCCAAGCTAGAACCAGACCCCCAGCAGTGTTAACTTTTCCTCTTAGTTCTACAAACCAAAAGTTAGTGACTCATATATTGCTAAGGATAGGCTTAAGATTTTTAGACTGTTGTTTAGTCTCAGATAAGAAGAAAATGTCAGGATTATGCTTATTTAGCATGTTATTCAAGTGTCTACTGGTATAGTGTTTCCATAAACCTTGACAGTTCCAGGTCATGATATTAAAGAATTGCCAGAAATAGAAACTCTAGGATCAACAAAAGTGAGGATAATGTAGTTTATAATGTAATTTACGAGGACGTTGAGATTTATGCAAATATATAGATGAATCATGTTCAGAGTATGCCAGAGGTTAATGTCCTTATAAAGAAGAGTAATAAAATGGCTAGAAAGCATGGTTAAGGAGTTTAAGAAAAGAGTTAGAGTAATAACATGAACCTCAACATTCTGGAAAGGATTGGCTCCCACAAGTTTGAGATTAAGATAACTAAGTATACTTTTTCATTCATTCATAATAGTTTGATAAACAAGTATACATTCTTCACTACCATTACCAACGCCAAACAGCAGTGAACTCTTTCCACATCAATTATATTGATTTCCCTATGTTCTATAGAACTCAAAATAAATAGGCAAAGTGAGAGCTACCTTGTGAAACCAATCTAAGCCATTAAAAGATGAAAGTTAGCTTACTTACAAGATTTGGGTAGAGTACTTTCAATCCTAAAACCAGTGGAAGAAGTGAATATTTGTCGTTGGTTTTGTTGATGGAGGGAGGACATGGATGAGTGTTCGTGTGTTCTAGTAGGATTGGGAGTTATGGATTATCATTATACTTTAATTTTGCAGGGAATTGGTGAGTTTTACTTGTCCTCAAGTAAAACAAAACTAAGGAAATCCTACCTATACCACTGTCGCTGGTCTCTCGAATGCATTTAGCATATGCACTAAGCCTTTTAAACCACTAAGTGTCCCTAGTGGACGAGTTGAAGTCTCGTGAAGGTTTGCTTAGAACGTACCTACAAAGTTCTAGGTCAAAATATAAGCTCAGATTCCATCAAATGTGACATGTGCAAGACAGTTTAAGCTCACAGCAAAATGGAGATGTCAATCTAGCTATCGAAGGCACAATCCTAGCACTGATAACAAAAAAAGACATGTGATAAGAGTGTAAAGTGTATCTACACATGTGTAAAGAAAGATCTGAAGTTATGACTACTAATCACCAAGAGATAGTTTCTCAGGCTAAGAACTGAGGTCGAAATCTAGCTAGCTGTCCGGACTTTACGAGAATTGTGAATGAGTTGGAGGTATTTCACAATTACTCGCGTTGTACATCAATGGCATACACCCTCCTTGCTTATTACAATGAAACAACAAAATGACTATTTACATGACTCTTATTTACATTGACTACTCTCTTTTATTTTTGGAACAAGAGAGATGGAATTGATAAATACTTGATTTTTTTGTATTTTTCTGATATTTTTTTTTTTTTTTTTGAATATACATCTTTTTTTTTTTTTTTTTTTTTTTTTTTTTTTTTTTTTTTAGAGGAAACACTTTTGATACAATACAAAAGGAAACAAAAATTACATGACACTTTGCAAGAGGTAGCCCTTTTTGATGCACCCAGTTAAATTCGATGGTTGTCTTTCTTAATGTAACCTCCACCTTCTATCCCAACCAACCAAAGAACAAGCTAGTCAAGTTTCGTTCAGTATTCTAAAGTGATTGGCAATCGTAACTTCCTATCAAACACCTTGAAGATCGAGGCCATACATGTATTGGTAGATCGTGCGCGTGCAAATTTCTTATCACTATGTGAATTGTGCTAGAATCAGGGTGCCTAAATATCTAGACTAAGACTCCTAATAATTACATATTTGCACAAGAGTCAACATTTCAAGGTAAATGAGCTCATTTTTAATGATTTTTTTTTTTAATTTTTTTTTTTTTTCAATTTTTTTTTATTTTTTTTTGAATTTTTCAATTTTTTCAAAAGAAGGAGTTCGTTTTCAATTATGCATTATCATGGTATCTACTCTATACCCCCAAACCTAAACTAAACATTGTCCTCAATGTTTCAAAATATGGAAAGAATTATAAAACAATATATGAAAGGAACATGCTGAGTAGAGTAAAAGGAGAGAGAATACCCGATTGTACGGCGAGCTCGATTAAAACTCCGTTATTCAAGGCAAAAATCCATCATATTAGGAGTCACAATGGATGAGCACAAAATATACACAAAAGGAAATTTAACTAACACATTATCTACAAGAAAATTTGGTTTTTAATGGGATTGGACTTTTTGGAAAAAATTTGGTTTTGTTGGGAAAAGACAAATTTTGGTTTTTAGGGAAAGATTTGGAAAACTTTTTGGTTATTTAGGGAAAGAGTGGACCAGTTTAGTCCACATAGACTGGGTCCTCCAGGTTGGTTGTTTCAATGTCGGGTGGAAATGGCTCAAGGAATGGCTTTAATCTCTGCCCGTTGACTTTGAAAACGTTCTTGTTGGAGACATCCTCCAGCTCTACAGCTCCATGAGGAAAAACTGTGCGTACTAGGTACGGACCCTTCCATCTGGAACGCAGTTTTCCTGGAAAAAGATGTAATCGGGAGTCATACAGCAAGACTTTCTGACCAGGAGTGAAGGATTTGCGCAGAATACGCTTGTCATGAAACATCTTCATCTTCTGCTTATATAACTTGGCACTGTCATAAGCCTCATTTCTCAATTCTTCCAACTCGTTGAGTTGAAGTTTCCTTTGAATTCCAGCTTCGTCCAGAGAAAGTTCAGCTCTTTGATTGCCCAGTAGGCACGATGTTCTAATTCCACAGGTAGATGGCACGGCTTTCCATACACTAGACGATAGGGGGACATGCCAATTGGTGTCTTATAAGCTGTTCTATAGGCCCACAAAGCATCATTCAATCTCAATGACCAATCTTTCCTGGACGGGTTGACCGTCTTCTCCAGAATGTGCTTAATTTCCCTATTAGACACTTCCACTTGTCCACTGTCTGAGGGTGGTACGGAGTAGCAACCTTGTGAGTTATGCCATACTTGCGTACTAAAGACTCAAAGTACTTGTTACGAAAATGTGAACCGCCGTCACTGATGATAGCTCTAGGGGTACCAAAACGTGAAAATATGTTCTCCTTTAGAAATGAAAGTACCACCTTGTGGTCATTTGTTCTGGTTGCTATGGCTTCTACCCACTTAGAAACGTAATCAACTGCGACTAGGATGTACAACTTGCTGTCAGACATGGGAAATGGACCCATGAAGTCTATCCCCCAAACATCAAAAATCTCCACAATCAAAATGGGGTTCAATGGCATCATGTTTCTCCTCGAAATGCTTCCTAGCTTTTGACAGCGTTCACAAGCAACACAATAATCATGGCAATCCTTGAACAATGATGGCCAATAGAATCCACACTGCAAGATCTTTGCAGCGGTTTTCTTGGCACTGAAATGGCCTCCACATGCTTGGTCATGACAGAAAGATATCACATCTTTCTGTTCAGTGTTGGGGACACATCTCCTAATGATTTGGTCTGGGCAGTACTTAAACAAATATGGGTCATCCCAAAGGAAATGTTTGACTTCAGCCAGGAATTTAGAGCGGTCTTGTCTCGACCAACGTGAGGGCATCCTACCTGTAGCGAGGTAGTTAACAATATCAGCAAACCAAGGAAGGTCTGAGATAGACATCAGCTGTTCATCTGGGAATGATTCTCTAATCAGCTCACATTCATCAATAGACTCTAAAGTTAATCTAGACAAATGATCAGCAACCACATTCTCACAACCTTTCTTATCACGGATTTCGAGATCGAATTCCTGTAATAAGAGTATCCATCGAATAAGGCGAGCTTTAGCATCCTTCTTGGAAAGAAGATACTTCAAAGCCGCATGGTCTGTGTATATGATGATCTTAGACCCTATCAGATAAGATCTAAACTTGTCTAATGCGAAAACGACGGCAAGCAATTCCTTCTCGGTAGTTGAATAATTGAGTTGGGCATCATTAAGGGTTTTGCTAGCATAGTATATCACATATGGTAGTCTATCAACTCGCTGTCCTAAAACAGCACCAACAGCATAATCAGAGGCATCACACATAAGTTCGAACGGAAGCTTCCAATCGGGTGGTCGGACTATAGGAGCGGTGGTGAGAAGGGTTTTTAATTCCTCCCATGCCTTCACACAAGCAGCATCGAAATTGAAGGCAACATCTTTGGAGAGAAGACTGCACAGAGGTCTGGAGATTTTGCTGAAATCTTTGATGAATCGCCGGTAAAAACCAGCATGACCTAGAAATGATCTGATCTCCTTCACAGAGCAAGGTTGTGGTAGATGTTGAATGAGGTCAACTTTAGCTTTATCCACTTCAATTCCTTTTTCTGAGATGATGTGTCCTAGAACTATTCCTGAATTCACCATAAAATGGCATTTTTCCCAATTTAGAACAAGGTTCTTTTCTTTACATCTGGATATCACGAGGGCAAGATGCTTCAAACATTCGTCAAACGAGGAACCAAAAACAGAGAAATCATCCATAAAGATCTCGAGAAAACTATCTATCATGTCAGAAAAAATGCTCATCATGCAACGCTGAAAAGTAGCAGGTGCATTACACAACCCGAAGGGCATACGTCTATAAGCAAACGTCCCAAATGGACACGTGAATGTAGTTTTTTCCTGATCTTCTGGAGCAATGTGAATTTGGTTATAACCGGAAAAGCCATCTAGAAAACAGTAGTGACTGTGTCCAGACACACGTTCTAGCATTTGGTCAATGAAAGGGAGCGGGAAGTGATCCTTCCTTGTTACTGTGTTCAACTTCCTGTAGTCGATGCATACTCGCCATCCTGTGGTTGTACGAGTAGGGACTAATTCATTCTTGTCGTTCTGAACTACAGTAATGCCTGACTTCTTAGGCACAACTTGAATGGGACTAACCCATTTGCTATCGGGAATTGGGTATATGATACCCGCATCAAGTAGTTTCAGGATCTCTCCTTTGACTACATCTCTCATGTTAGGATTAAGTCTCCTTTGCATTTCCCTAGATGGTTTGGCATTCTCTTCAAGGTTAATGTGGTGCATGCAAATGGTGGGACTAATTCCTTTGAGATCTGAGATGGTCCATCCTAAGGCCTCTTTGTGTTCCTTAAGTACTTCTAAAAGCTTACTTTCCTGTTCCGTGTCTAAACATGATGAAATAATGACAGGTAAAGTATCAGAAGAACCTAGGAATGCGTACTTCAACGTACTAGGCAATGTTTTCAATTCAAGCTTGGGTGGCTCAACAATGGATGGAATAAGCTTGGAATCAGAGAGTAGGGTGGTTCCACTTCATATTTCCTTTCAGTGACGTCCATTTGAGGTACAGATTCGAGCAGAGATAGGACGTCACTACAGTATGCATCATCATAGGAATCTGGGTTAAAGTTCTCCATACATGCTTGAAAGGGGTCGACGGATAGAATGTTAGTCAACGAATCTTGCATTAATCCTTCAATCATATTAACTTCATGCACATCATCATCATCAAGATTCACAGGTTGTTGACTAATATCGAACACATTCAATTCTACCGTCATGTTACCAAAAGACAGTTTTAACACTCCATTCCGACAATTGATGCGTTGGACGTAGCCAAGAAAGGACGTCCTAAGATGACAGGAATGTGACAGTCTGGGTTTTGTACAGGTTGAGTGTCTAAGACAATGAAGTCTACGGGAAAATAGAATTTGTCAACCTTGATCAAAACGTCTTCGACCACTCCACGAGGAATCTTGACAGATCGGTCTGCCAGTTGTAGAGTGATAGATGTTGGTTTCAACTCCCCAAGACCTAACTGCTCATAAACAGAATATGGCAGTAGGTTAACACTTGCACCTAGGTCTAATAACGCTTTATTGACCGTGTGTTCTCCTATAGTGCAAGAAATTGTTGGACATCCTGGATCCCTAAACTTGGGTGGAGTTTTGTTCAGAATGATGGAACTCACCTGCTCAGCTAAGAAAGCACGTTTTTGCACATTGAGCTTGCGCTTTTGAGTACACAAGTCTTTGAGGAATTTGGCATAAGCAGGGATTTGCTTGATTGCTTCAAGAAAAGGAATGTTGATGTTGACTCTCTTGAACAGATCTAACATCTCATTGTAATGGGTACTTTTCTGTTGATAGATCAATCTTTGAGGAAATGGGGCAACAGGAGAATGAGTTGGCAAAGGGACATTCACAGCAGTAGAATTGTCAGATTTTCCAACTTGCTCAGGTTCTTTGGTTTTCTGGGGTTGTGGAGACAGCGTGGAATTTGTATCAGATTCATTAGGTTCGCCCACGTTGTTCTCGATGACTTTACCACTTCGGAGGGTGGTAATGGCATGGATTTGATCGGGTGAGGTTTCAGTGCAGGATGTTGTGCCTGTTTGAAATATCCTCTTTGGATTTTGTTGGGGTTGGCTCGGAAGTTTACCCTTTTCTCTCTCACACATTTGATCCATCTTTTGATCTAGATTTTTCTGACTTTGCATCAAACTCTGGAACATTTCCTCTAGGGTGGATAATCTCTTGTCGGTATTGTGTTGAGGATATGATTGTTGTTGAGAGTTTGATTGTTGTTGAGGGTTTCTCGGGTGTTGATAACCTTGATTGTTCTGATATCCCTGATTGTTTTGATAGCTCTGATTGGGTTGAGATGGTCCTCCTGAGTGGGTCCTTTTGACCATGAAAAGTTAGGGTGGTTTCTCCATCCTGGATTGTAGGTCTGTGAATAAGGGTTATGCTCTGGTTTTTGAAACATGGCATGTGCCTGTTCAAGCCTAGATCCTGGACTGCAAGCAAATCGGGACAATTTTGGAATTGATGGTTGGGGTCGTTACAAGCAGCACAAACAGACGAAGCGACATGTTCTCGGAGAGTAGTGGTGGAAGGTTTTGAATTTTTATGTAGTTCTAACTCTTCTAATCTCCTAACTATTGATGCCATGTTTGCTCTTCCCTCAAAATCCGCTTCAATCCTAAAAGCCTTTGCTTCGGATGTAGTCTTTCTGGTTTCACGGATGGATTCCCACTGTTGCGTCTTTTCAGCTACTTCAATCAAGAAGTCCCAAGACGCGTCAGCAGTTTTATCTACGAATAGACCATTACACATCGACTCAACCGTTGTTCGGGTGGACACATCTAGACCTTCATACAAAATTTGCACAAGTCTCCATTTTTCAAAACCATGATGGGGACATTGGAGCAATAATTCATTGAATCTCTCCAGGTATCTAGCTAAGGTCTCACCTTCTAATTGCACAAAGCTATTCAGACTTTGACGAATTGTCGCAGTCTTGTGGTTCGGGAAAAACTTTTTGAAAAACTCCTTTATGAGGTCATCCCATGTCATGATGGATTGAGGCTGTAAAGCATAGAGCCAGGCCTTTGCCTTATCTTTCAGGGAGAAAGGAAAAAGCCTTAACTTCAGGGTTTCGTCGGACATTTGAGTGAAACGCAGAGTTCCACAAATTTCCTCGAATTCTCTCACGTGGTGGTACGGGTTTTCATTCTCAACACCTCTAAAAATAGGAAGCATCTGTATTGTGCTTGATTTCAGCTCATAATGGCCATTAGCCTCGGGTAGCACAATACAAGAAGGTTGACTGGCTCTAGTTGGGTACATATAATCCTTGAGGGTACGGGGTTCTCCCATTGTTTCTGGTTGATCTGGACTGTCTCCCTCAGAACTTAGAATTTCGATAGGTTCGTCTGGGTTAATTCTAACAAGTCTGTTTGTCTGGTCTCTGTAGGTCACAATCATGTCCTAGTAGGTACCTTAACTAACATGTTGGTCAGACAGAGCAATCGGAAACAATTTGGCCCACAAGGGTTATGAAGATTTGGTTTTGAATGGGTTTGGTAACAAGGGATTTTGGTTTTTGGTTTAAAATTGGGCTTTGGAAAAAATTTTTGAACTAAACCTAGCATAAATTAGCACAACTCATAAAAGAAAATAAAAACAATAATAATAATTAAGACAAGCCCATAAAAGAAAAAAGAAAAATAAAAAAAAAAAAAAAAAAACAAAAAAAATAATTACAGTCCCAAATAAAAAAAAAAAAGAAAAAAAAGAAAATAAAAATTATTACAATCCCAAATAAATAATTAAATTAATTATTACAAGCCCGAATTTGAATTTAAATGAGGCCCAAGTGGGTTAACTCATGGGTTAGGCTTACTTGTTTTTGGAGGGAAGCCCAAAAATAGGCTTTTAGTCCCCTTTTAGTTGCACAGCCCAGTTGGGCTTTAGGATCGTCCTAAGCAGCTCACGTCCAAGCCCAGCAGCAAAGAATTGCAAGCCCAGCGAATTGAGTTACTAAGCCCAGCTCAGTTGGTTCAAGCCCAGCAACAAAGGTTGGAACAGAGCCCAGCAGAGGTTGCACAAGCCCGGCAGCAACAGAAATAGGCGAGCCCAGTTGACAGCTTCAGTTGCAGCCCAGTTGGCAGCAGCAGGCTTTGGCAGCAGCAGGCTTTGGCTTGGCAGCAACAGCACAGCAGCTTGGCAGCAGCAACAGCAGCAGCAGCAGCTCAGGTAACTCTGCAATGATCTTGACAGAGATGCAATGGTAGATGAAAGACAGCAAAGGAAATCAGCAGATGGCAGCACCACTCCCCGGCAGCGGCGCCAAAAACTTGGTGTGCCAATGGAAAACACACAGAAACTTGCAAGTATACAAGGCCAAGTTTATAGAATAGAAGGAAAGCAGGGGAAAGTCCACAGGGAGTGGGAGCACTATAAGAGAAACCTAAGCTAACAATGAAGACAGTGAGCAAGACAAAGCAATATGGCATACAAAGTGGCAGAAGTAAAGAACCAAAGCAGCAAGGTAAAGCAAAGCAGCAAAGAAAACAGCTAAGAACCAAGGCTTGGAAGCCAAGGGCAGAGGTGAGTTTTTGCACTGACTTCAGTGCACAGAGACTACAAATTGCAAGACAATAGCTAAGAAAAATAAACTGAATTTGAAGCAAAGCAATACTGAAAATGTAAGTGACTGAGAAGGATATTGTGGCTAAGCCAAGGCTTAGATTCCACCTTGTGTCCTAATCAAATAGCATATTCCTAGGTTGAGTTGAGTCCTATGCATACAATAGAAAGGAAAGAAAAACAGCTTGCTAACAGAAATACCCCTAGTATTGACTGTCTTTTGACAGCACAATCAATCACAAGCAATCATAGCACTGCTTTCTTCCCAATGCACAAGAAAAACAAGCATATGGCATCCTATCCTAGCAATTTACCATTTGGCAGTGCACCAAGGCTTCATCAAAGCCTTAGCTTGTTGCTAATTAGCTCATACTACACATGATAATAACAATAACATTCATAATATAAGATAAATTAAACACAATAATCAACATTCAAAATAAATCAAAACAAGCACAACTTTCACTGTTAACTGCATAGATGAACTGAAATTTGGAATTGCATGAATTTTGTTTCAAGTTTCTACTGGCTAGTCCAGAGAACATCCCCCTCCCTTCTCTCACACAAAAAATTACAAATATATACTCCCCCTATCAGAATTAGGGTTCCAACCCCTTTTCCCCAAAAACAGAAAATTAGGTAAAATTGATTTACCTAATGTGTTGAGATACTCACTCCATCTCGTCGACCCACTCTCCAATTACTTCTTCTCGTTCATCTCATGCTCCAATTGTTGCTTTAGCATCACTTATATCCCCAATTTCTCACCTAGGGTTTCAGTGAGAAGAGAGATGAGAAATTGGAGAAATTAGTGGTTGATAAAGAGATAGCACGTGATGGTGATGATGGGCTTAGGTTTAGGGTTGGTTTGGTGGCGTAGATGGTGGAGTGATTTGGGGAGAAGATGGTGGTGATGGAGACGGACATGGTGGTGGTACGGGTTCTGAAGGAAGAAGAGATGGAGAAGAAAGAAGAAAGGTGCGTTTGGCTGGGTATAGGGTGTTCGATACTTGGGTGTTAGGCGGGTTCAACGAGGTTTGATGATCTGCGACAAGGAGCGATGGATGGGAAGATGGTAGGTGGATCCAACGGCGATACGGAGGTAAGCGTGTAGCGACCGTCGGATGAAGGGATGTAGCAAAACGGACGACCCAAGATGGAGATGGGCGTTGTGATGTAAAGCGGGGGCTTCGGAGTTTGATGTGCGATGATGGAGCGACCGTAGGATGCTGAAATGCTTCGATCTGACGGCTGAAATCCGAGACGGGCTTGGATATAGAAAATGGGTTTGGGTAAGGGTTTTGGGCCTTGGGTATGCCAAGCCCATATCTTCTTTAAGAACAATTCTTCCTCTTCAAGCCCACTTCTAGCCTTTTGGTCTTGTGCACGACATTCTTCGCGGCTTCCTTGTGTAATTCCTCCCGGCTTTTCACTACTTTTCTGCTCTTTTCGCTCCGCTATTCATCCAAACTTTATTTATTACCTAAAAATATAAAATTAAGTAAGAAAAATATTTATTCTTGAAAACAATGAAAATACAGAATATGGGATAAAATGTAGAATTAATGCACAAAAGATGAGTTAAATGCCAACAAAAAGGGATAAATATATGCAATATTTGGCACTCATCAGTGAGCTATAAAATACAACTTGCTATGCACAAGCATCAACGGTGAAATGCACATGCGTTGTTCGGAAAAAGTCCTCAACCAGCACCAACTTTTTTTCCACTGGCAGGATTAGTCTTCTCTCTTTGTTCTATTCTAGTTAATAGAAAATATAACAACAAATGCTTCCACTCAACCAAGCTATTTTTCTGCACCAATTTTTACCACCGAGAAGATAACGATCTTCATAAGTTAAGTAGGTTTACTACAAAAAGTTAATATGAAGCGGACTTGGTTGAAAGCGATATGGCTACCTGGGTCTTGTTTGTTGACTAGTCAAGATGGAAAAGGGACATTGATTATCCGTTTTTTACAAAAAGGGGAATGGTTATTCGTTTTCTGAGAAACGACCAATGATTGTCTGGTTTTTTCTTTGAAAACGGCTAATAATTATCCGTCCCTTGATTTTACCGGGAATTACCGCTGAGGCTAGGCTCTTCCCATGCTGATGTGTAAAGGCATTTGGGAAGAGGTTGGGAACCTCCACAAGACCCAGTATTAATGTAAACTATGCTCGACTTGTATTTATTGAACAATTAGTGCTTCAACCAGCTAATCGAGCCATATAAAGATCACAACAAAAATTACTCATGTAAGATCTTCTATTACTATTTGTCCTAGTGATAATGTTTTCAATACTTCTTGGCTCCTGCCTCCTGGAAAGGATCACGAGGCGTATATTTAGATTTTTGTTATAGGGAAAGCCAATTCTTTTAAGGGGAAAGCTGACTTTGGTCATAAGCAGTTGATTTTTGGTCAATACGGGAGAAATATAAAACTATATTCATCTTTAGTTTTTTTTTCCGATTTTCCAAGATCAGTATTATAGTAAGATGAATATGCATCCCATGTTCTATCAAAAAAAAAGTAATCATCCCTGAGTCTTTCGCGCCTTTGATTCTCATGAATCCATTGTAATAAGTTTAAATTGATCTAATACTTAAAGCTTACCTTTAGTTTTCCTCTGCATCATCGAAAAATTGAACCCCAATTTCACGAGATTTACCATTGAATCTGAAACGATAAACATTGGGGGGAAAAGCAGTCATAAGATTTGATATTGCACATTGGTTGATGTAAGTAAATTGATTAGAAATAGCAAATTTAAATGGTTCCATTACTCCCATACATGAAGGAAACATCAAAAATGGTTTTAAAGTTTAACAATGTTCTTCGAGTAACAAAAATTTAATTGATTATCGACCGGATTTATCTACAAATAGAGATTTTAGAATTTAAGTTAATGTTGATGCTATGCAATTTTATCGTAGTTTGGCATGTATGGGAAGTTACAAAAGATAGGATACAACACTGCAATTTATCTATTTTCACCTCTCATTGACTTTGAGTCAACTTACTCGGACTAAAGTCAGCGTTCCCCCATAACTTTTGGATTTCTCTATAACAATCTCCCTTATAAAGCATAGTTTGGACAACTTAGGCAAGTTAAAGAGTGGTCCAGATTTCTCCTAGGGAAAGGTAAATCTACGGCTGTAAAATGAAGAGTTTAATTAAATATCAATAATAAATGTTCTATTAGTATTTCATAATAGATGTTTATTTAATTAATCAAATAAATATGCTTTCATTAATACAATACATAATCAATTTATCTTATATTAAATCATTAAACATTAATGGTGGTTGTGATGGTGGGTGGGGTGGTGGATCAACGGTAGGGATAATGGTGGTGGGTGTTGGTGAGAATGGTGGAGTAATAACGTTAATGGTGGTGGTGGTGGTGGAAGAAGTAGTGATAGTGGGATGAGAAAGATGTACTAAGGTAGATAAATTACTTAGTTACCCTTGGTTAATTTTTTTATTTGATATTACTTTTTTTTTTAAAATTTAAAATAATCGTTAATACAGTACAAAATAAATTTATTTTATATTGAATCAATGGACATTAATATTGGTTGTGATGGTGGGTGGGGGTGGTGAATCACCGATAGGGATAATGGCGGTGGGTGTCGGATGTGAGAATGGTGGAGTGATGACATTAATGGTGGGGGTGCTGGAAGAAGTAGCGGTAGGAAAAGCTAAATCTACGGCTGTAAAATGATCAGTTTAATTAAATTTCAATAATAAATATTCTATTAGTATTTCACAATAAATGTTTTTTTAATTAATCAAATAAATATGCTTTCATTAATACAGTACATAATAAATTTATGTTATATTAAATCAATAGACATTAATGGTGGTTCTGATGGTGGGTAGGGGTGGTGGATCAACTGTGGGGATAATGGTGGTGTATGTTGGTGAGAATGGTGGAGCGATGAAGTTAATGGTGGTGGAAGAAGTAATAGTAGTGGGATGAGAAAGGTGTCCTAAGGTAGATAAATTACTTAGTAAACCTAGGTTTATTTTTTTTATTTGATATTACTTCTTTTTATAATTTTTTTTAAAAATAATACTTTCGTTAATACAGTATATAATAAATTTATATCATATTGAATCAGTGGACATTGATATTGGTTGTGATGGTGGACGGGGATGGTGGATCAGCGGTGGGGATAATGGCGGTGGGTGTTGGATGTCAGAATGCTGGAGTGATGTCGTTAATGGTGGTGGTTCTGAAGAAGTAGTGGTAGTGGGATGAGAAATGTGTCCTAAGGTAGATAAATTACTAAGTTACTTTGGTTTTTTTTTTATTTGATATTAGTTTTTATTTATTTTTCTCTTTTATTATTTTATTTTTTAAAATTTTAAATAATACTTTCATTAATATAGTACATGATAAATTTATATTATATTGAATCAGTGGACATTAATATTGGTTGTAATGAAGGGCGGGGTGGTGGATCAGCGGTGGGGATAATTGTGGTGGGTGTTGGACGTGAGAATGGTTGAGTGATGACGTTAATGGTGGTGGTGCTGGAAGAAGTAGTGGTGGTGGGATGAGAAATGGTGTCCTAAGGTAGATAAATTACTTAGTTACCCTTGGTTATTTTTTTTGTTTGATGTTAGTTCTTAAATTTATTTTTCTTTTATTTTTTAAATATTTTTAAGTTAAAATAAATATTATAGGCCAGATATTTGTCGGTCGGGACAGGAAAGAAAATGAACGGTTGAGGACTATAAGGAAACCAAACTCATTCTGAAAATTAGACACCAAACCAATATAAGGCTCGCTCATAATTGAAAAAATTATTTTTCATAAAAAGATGTCTTAGAAGGCTTTATTAGAAAACAAAAAAACAAATGTTTACATTGAGTTGATTGGTAGTCGAGCGACAAGCTGGGCCCCAATCCTTTTTGACATCTAAAAAATTATTTACATGTAAACTCTAAATAATGTTTTATTCTGCATCGATACCAACAAAACCGTAAAATTATATTTTTTGCGTATTAATCTAAATTTTGCATGTGGACAAGTTAGGCAACATAAAGAGCGGCTAAGATTTGTTTAGGGAAAAGATATATCAATGGCTGTGGTTGTTTACATCATTATTGTATCATTAATTTCACATAATAGATATTTTACTAATCTCATTATAAATAAAATATATTTTCATTAAATAAATAATAAATTTGATAATAATCATTACGGATGATCGGGGTGGTCTTTGTGAGTGGTGGTGCATGCAGCCAGTGACGATATTGTTGGTGATGGAAAAAGTAGTGGTGATGAGTGGTTCCGGTGATGGTAGTGCAGGTGCTCAGTGTGTTAATGGCAATAATGTTTATTCTATGTCGTTAAGACATAAGTAACATTTATTATGGAAGTTGTGGTTGATTTTCTTAATGTGAAAATAAGATGGTTATTAATATGAAAGAAACTATTGTACAGGCTGACCACAATTTATTACGAAAATCAACCCCTGAAAAACCCAGCGATGATAGGGATAGTAAAGGTTTTCAGTTGGTCTCACTACATGTTTCCCCCGGTGATTTTTTCGAAAAAAATATGTAGGTCACCCAGCAATTCTCAAAAAAAAAACATAACAATTAAAAAACATGAAAAATAATTGTCATTTTATATAGAGCCAACAAAAAAAATGTCAAAAATTAAAATATACATAATTTTTTTACTTACGGCACGGGTGAAGTGCGAACAAACTCTACGCTTGGTGGGGGAAATATCCAATCCGATGGCCCGGAACTTGGCACGTCACACTTTTTGACCCTTTATATAAAGCCTTTACTATCTGGAATAGTTTCCCCATTCTTCTAACTTGCTATCTTTCGGGCTAGGGTTTCCCCAAATTCGTTCCCACATCCCCTCTTTGATTATCCAATTTCTGCTTCAGAAATTCATCACCCTAATCTCTGGTTTCTTGGTACCGTTATCATAAATCTATCATCGTTGAAAAATGTTGTTTTCACCAGGTCATTCTCCTCGCCACATATCATCTCCATCCACTTCTTTGTCATCTCAAAAAACCCTATCAAATTCTGTTGAATCCTCAAAACCTTCCAAGAAGCATAACTCTGTTCTTGACGAGGATACTTATGTAGCATCTATAGAGAAAATTATTGAAAGGGATTTCTTTCCTGATATACCAAAGCTTCGTGATCGTCTTGATTGGCTGGAAGCTTGTAGATCTGGGGATACTGTTTTGATTAAAGATGCTCAGTTGAAGATCATGGAGCGGCGATGTGGAAAAAAACCCTTAAATTCGGATGATGGTCAAGGTAATAAAACTTTTCAAACACCCCAGAAGTCGAATTCGAGGTTATTTTCTTTATCTACTCCATTTGATTTAGACAAAACACCTCAACAATCATATGTGCAATCAGAAACTAGTGAATTAGGTGAGAATAATGATTCTATTGATGTTTCGTTGTCTCTTGATGAGTTTATGCGACGTTATACTAGCGAAGATAATGATAGTTTTAATAAAATTATGGACAAAGTTAATAGGAAGAGGAAAGAGAGATATGGGCATTTGATTGAAGGTGAAAAGGTGGAAACATTAAGTTTAGGAAATGAAAAAATTGCTAGGATTACTGACGGGTATGGGACGTCTGATCAACCTGTAAGTACACTAGAAGGATGGAAATATACTGCAAAGAACTTGTTAATGTATAATCCATCAGACAATGGTGAATTGCCATTGACGAAAGCGGAAAGAAACGAAAGGGTTATGGGTTTGACAAAGGAAATCAGTCGAACAAACACTCGGTTTCATGGAAAAATGATGGATTCTGGTCCAAGAGAGGAGGATACAATTGCAGTGATGTATACTCCCGTGGCTGGGGGTACCCCTGTACCTTTACCATTTCCAGGTCGTGAAGCAGAGAAAACTAGAAGATACGACTTGGAAGATTTTAGAAAAACACCCAATCCATTTTATGTTGAGTCTGCAAAGAAATCTGAAAATGGGTATAACTATGTCAAAACACCTTCTCCTGCACCTGGTGTTGATGAGTCACCATTCATTACTTGGGGAGAGATAGAAGGGACACCATTAAGATTGGAGACTGAGGATACACCTGTTGGGATTGGGGGCAGTGGAAATGGTCCCCAGTTTAGTATTCCATGCCCACCTTCAAGAGATTTGAAGGCCCACTCTTTATCAAGGGATGCTGCTCGTAAACTGAGGGAGAGATCAAAGATGTTTCAGAAGCCACCATTGCCTTCACCATCTAGAGGAGGAAGTGCGAGTCCAGGTGTTCGAACACTTTCACATGCTGCTCAGAAATTTGTTAGGAATGCAATTGCAAAATCATCTTCTTCCGTGGATGAATCACTACGTGCAAGTTATCGTGGTTCAAGTCCGGCTGCAGTTACTCCAAAATCTGGGAGAAGCTTGACAAGGTTAGGAACAAGTTCAATCTTGGGTTCAAGGTCACCTTCTGTTAGAGATGGATCCAATCCTGTTAGAGATGGGTCCAATCCTCCCTGGTAATTTAGTTTCTTTCTTTTTTCATTTGGCAACTAAGAACATGCTGTGTTAAGCTTATTTTGTATGACTGTATATATGAAGCTCTGAACTTGAGCATCTTGTTTCTGGATTATGAGCTGAGAAAGGGAAACACACCATTGAAGCTTATTTTGTATGTCTGTATACTGGCGTTTACATTCTTCCTTTACTTTAATATTGTCTATTAGGTATCTTTATGTGCTGCTAGAGATTTATCTAACCAATCTGTTTGAAATTGGTAATTTTTCACATTGATACGTGCTTTCGCAACCAACCATCTGTAGAGCTTATATATGTGCTATTCTTATCAATCATCACACAACTCTTTATGGTATTATTGCCTCATGCTTAGTTGAACTTCTATAAAAAGGATACGGTCTTGGATCTAGAATTTCTTTGTTCATTGCAGCCGATATCTGTGAAAAATATCATCTGGAGGGCATATTTCCCACAACTATCAATAGTGAGTGGGAAGCTGAGTTTGAAGGTGCTATTATTGACGTCTGCTGACAGACAAGGTCCATGGTCTGCGCGAAGCTTCCTTTCTACCTGCAGGACCTTCCAAATGCGACAAATTTGCTGGCAACACTCTTGATCTTCCTCACTTTTGTGCATGGTTGCTTCCGAGGGTTCTGCGTTGTTCTCCTGTCAGGTCATAGGATGCTTGTGGACAACAGGGGTCATATCCCATTAAGTTTTTCTACGCAGAATACGCCTCTAACTTGTCCATCATTCTGCGGTGTTCCTTGTGAATTTGTTTGGAAAGTTGAAGGAATCTTAATATCCAGATCCAGGCGCTGAGTTCATTCCTGTTGGTGGAATTGCTTACTACATCACTGCCCTGTCAAGTTTGTCAGGCATGGCTGCCAATCCCTCACAGGCGTTGTTTTATCTTGTATTTATGATGTCAGCTTGTGTTCTCTGTTCCGTGAGACTTGGGTAGAAGTTAATGGATCCTCTGCTAAAGATGTGGCTGAACAGGTCGAGCAACAATAGTGATGCCAGGACGTATGGACTCCAAATTTACAGAAGGAATTGAACAGACACATCCCGGCAGAAGCAGCTTTTGCAATAGATTCCAAGAGTTACTTACTTTTTTGATGGTATAACAGTATTGCATCCACATTTTTCTGTCTCGTTAACCAAACAAAGAAAATCCATGACCTAAAAATGTTTGGTGGGCATTCTCGCGAGGCGTGATCACAATTCATTAAGCCCTACACTATTATACGATTTCATGTCATACTTTGAGCCCACTGATGCAGCAGCTTCCTAAAAGATTTCAGATTCCAACCTACAGATTAAGAAGTGATCATAGTAAATCATGTATAAAAGTTGTCTCAGAATGTTGTGGCTCTGGAACTCTTTGAACTTCGACATATATTGTGAAACATGCGTCATGACTCGTCTGATTACTCTCTGTTGTCGGTCATCTGAGTTTCATCGGCTATGGTAACTCTGTAACTTTTGAATTATGAAGCAAGTTGGCCAAAGTTTCACTGATTCAGCGTACAGCTGAAAAAACAGTTTAAAAAAGCAAAAGCAAGAAAGGATCAAGAAGTAGAATGTCTTATTACTACAAATTGTCTTCTTTTTTTTTTGATGAAATATTACTACAAACTGTTACGCAGGGCCGGCCCTGAGGCAATGCATTCAAAGGCTATCTTTGGGGCATCACGATCAGGGGGGCAGCAAAAAAAATTTTTTATTAGGGGAGTTTTATGTTATAGCAGAAAACTGGGGGTCTAGAAAAGAATTATAAATACAAAATATGATGCATTTTTAAAAGAACAAAGGGCATGTTATAAAGAAGGAGTTATAAGAGGGGTTAATACTAAAATATCAAAGGAGTTAACACTAAATACATAACAAGTGGGACGGATTTCACATTTTCACTTCAGAATTTTTTTTTTGTTAAACTTCTCGTTCTCTCCGTCGGCTGAAAACTCCATTTTCACTTCAAAACCCCAATTAATCTTTTGATTTCTAAATACCCAACGATCATATATATATATCTTAGTTACATGATCTAAATAATTTGTTGATTTTAAAAGAGCTACAATTTAGGCATTTAGGGTTAGGATTATTTTGAAGAAATAAATTGTGTACTGTTTTTGATGTTTAACATATTTTTTTGCTTGTTGTGTAATATATGTATTTGATTAATTGCAGGCATGGTTCTGAAAAGAAAGCAATCTTCTGGATGTCAAAATAGGAAGAAAAAGAAAAAGAGATTGGAATCTACTAAATCTCTAGTAGGTTCTTTTGATAAGTTTTTGATTAGAAATCAACCAACAATTGAGAATAAGGGCGATGAGGATAATGCTACAGATGATAATGGTAAGAATGAGAGGAATGGGGATGATGTTGCTGCTGATAATGGTTTAAATGAGGGGAATAGGGATGATGGTGCTGCTGATAATAGTATGAATGAGGGGAATGGAGATGATGGTGTTGCTGATAATGGTATGAATGAGGGCAATGAGAATGAAGGTGATGTTGATAATAGTGTAAATGAGGGAAATGTGAATGATGGTGGTGTTGAGAATGGTATGAATGATATCAATGAGAATGACAGAAGGGGGGATAATGTCAACAAGACGGTAGGAACGAATGAAGTTGGTAATTATTGTGAAGAGTTAAGCCATATAGATATGTTTGATCCGGCTAATTGGAATACAATTGATAAAAAGCTTGTTGATTTTTTGGTAGAGAAGGGTCCAGTGAGAATTGATAATATCAAGTTCCCTAGAGATTCCAAGGGCGATCATTTCTCTAGCACTTATTACTTTCGGAGAATGAGCAATTTTGAGAAACAAGAAAGGAGATGGCTAGTGTATTCGACATCTTTGGATAAGGTATTCTGTTTTTGTTGTAAATTGTTTAAGAAGAGGGAAACTAATTATCAGTTGTGTGAAAGTGGGTTCAATGATTGGAATAACCTAAGTGGAAGACTTAGTACTCATGAAAACAGTGGAGAGCATGCTGTTTGTATGTTTAATTGGCTTGAGTTGGAATTACGATTGAGAAAGGAAAAAACCATTGATAAGAGAATACAAGAACAGATCAATAGAGAGAAGATACATTATAAAGATGTTTTGGAGAGGATGATGGACGGCATCTTGTTCCTAGCGAAGAATGGTTTAGCATTTCGTGGGGATAGTGAGAAAATTTATACAAAAAATAATGGAAACTTCTTAAGTTTCATAGAGGTACTTGCAAAATATGATCCCGTGTTAAAGTATCACTTGGAGAGTATCGAAAAGAATGAAATGCGGTATCATTATCTTAGCCACAAAATTCAGAATGAACTGATTTCAATGCTTGCTGATGAGACGCGAAAGCTTATTCTGAAAAAAAATCCACGAGGCGAAATACTTCTCAATTATTCTTGATTGTACTCCGGATGTTTCTCGCAGGGAACAAATGTCCATTATAATCAGATGCGTAGATGTTTCAACAGCAAGAATTGAGGAATATTTTCTTGGGTTTTTGAAAGTTGAAGATAAAACAGGAGAAGGTTTGTTTTTTGAACTTCAAGAAGCATTGATAAACCTTGGATTAAATATTGATGATATAAGAGGGCAGGGATATGACAATGGAGCAAATATGAAAGGAAAACACAAAGGTGTACAAGCAAGACTACTCGAGATTAATCCAAGAGCATTCTACACACCGTGTGCTTGTCATAGTCTAAATCTAATACTTTGTGATATGGCTAAGTCATGTCCTAAAGGATTGTCTTTTTTTGGATCCATACAACGTATTTATACGTTATTCTCGGCTTCTACTAATCGATGGGATTTGTTCAAAGAAGATATTGGAGAGAAAGGTTTGACTCTTAAACCATTATGCGATACTAGGTGGGAAAGCCGTGTAGCAAGTATCAAAGCGATAAGATACCAAGCTCCTGAAATACGCAAAGCTTTAGAGAAGTTGCGAGATTCATCCTCTATTTCTCAAGAAGTCAGCACAGCCGAGAGCCTAGTAAGTTTTGATATGCATAATTTTGAATTTTATGTTAGCTTGACAATCTGGTATAAACTTTTATTTGCTGTTAATACCGTGAGTAAATCTTTGCAATCTGAAAATATGGATATTGGTGTTGCTATAGAAAAAACAAAAGGTCTAATTGTTTTTTTTAAAGAGTATAGAAAAGATGGGTTCCAAAAGGCAATGGAAGATGCGAAAGAGATTTCAGATGGTATGAATATTGAACCTACATTTCGTGAAGTTCGCACCACTCGTACTTGCGAACCAATATCAGGTGAGGAATTTTTTAGAAGAACTTACTTTTTAAATATAATGGACAGTGCTATATCATCATTCAAGGCCAGGTTTGAACAGTTTCGATTATATGAAAAAATATTGGTTTTCTGTTTGACTCGAACAAGTTAAGAACTATGAGTGAGAATGAATTGATGAGGTCATGTCTCGCACTTGAAGGTTATTTGAAGCATGGTACATCTAGAGATATTGATGGCAGGGAGTTATATTTGGAATTGTTAGTCATGAGAGTTGCATTACCTAAGGCTTATAGCAAACCAATGGAGGTTTTACAATTTTTACTAAGAATGGATGGTTGCTACCCAAATGCGTGGATTGCTTATAGGATACTGCTCACAATTCCGGTAACAGTTGCATCGGCGGAAAGAAGTTTTTCTAAGCTAAAGTTGATTTTATCGTATCTTCGATCAACTATGTCAGAAGAGAGATTAATTGGATTGTCTATGCTGGCAATTGAAACAGATATGGTTATGCAAGTTGATTTTAAAGTTATACTTAATGATTTTGCATCTAGAAATGTAAGAAGAATCAACTTTCAATAGATGTTATTTGTATGATTATCTGAACCCTTTACTTTTATTGTTTTCTGAACCATAATTTGCTTGACATATTTACATGCTGAGAATGATATACTTATGGAAAGGTTTGTCTAGTAAACATATATATGTACAGACTTATATGGAAGGGGGCAACATTTTTTTGGTTTTCTTTGGGGCAGCAAAATGTTAGGGCCGGCCCTGCTGTTACGTGGGTGTTTTTGTAACTTTTTAGGGTAACACAATGGCAAACGAAAATGAAACACTATCAAACCAAAAGGATCAAGCTACTTATGGCTATCCTTCCATAGTATTAATTATTTGTAATTTCTGATTTCTCCTTTCATTCCTCGGCATTATTATCATAAGCAATGGATTGCGGCTTCTTGGTTTTCTTGTATTCCCCAATAAAGTAGGAGACAAAACCCCACAAACATAATGCAAGCGACATTCCTTTTTGACCAGTAAATTTCTCATGGAAAGCAATTGTTGCAGCCACCTGAGTGAACGGAAGCAAACATGTGGTGAAAATTCCAGTGAAAAGAGATGATGTACAGTAGATGATCCCCAAAAACCCTACTGCGAAGAATTGCCAAATAACTGCAAGTGCAACTATTAGGAAATAGTATTTCCCTTCACCCAATCCAAAATTTCTTCCTTCTCTTGGAATAACCTGCAATAGCAAAAACATAAAAGATAGGGTATTAGGTCGTCATAGCCTTTTCAAAAAAATAAAGGTCGTCATAGATTCATAATGATCCATTTTGAAGAATGAAATAGCGTTGCTAGAGGCCTAGAGCTAGAGACAAATATTTCTACCAATATTTATAAATAAATGTTTGGAGACTAGGTTAGGATTCGGATCACTTTCCCTCCACAAATGAAAATGGACAATTTTTTCAATTATACAGCACATGGAAACAAAACTTCAACAAGAGTGATGACAGCCTCTTGGCTCATGTGAGACCACATAATATTCCCTTCCCCGTTGCCCAAAACATTCAACCACATCTACCTACTCATGCTCGTTTGGCCAGAAACTCATATCAATCAATGAGTTTTAAACACCAAATGACTCTCTAGTAAATGATGCTTAATATTTCTGATCTACGTTCTAAAACTCTGATTTCATAAGAAAGAAACTGCATGCTTAAACCAAACATAATCTTTGGAGAGAGAGAAAGAGTTGAAGTACCTGAAAATCCTTGTTGATGGCCATTCCAATTAAGCAAACCAGAGTAGAAAAGAAGCTCAAAACAAACTGAAACTGCATCACAACAGAATATGTGATAGGTTTACTACTTTTCCCATAAGCAAGTTCGATCAAAGGCATACAGAGCCCCAGTAAAGCAGCACCGGCAAGAGTTAAGAAGAATCCAAAGTAATATTGCGCTTGAGTAGTACCAGGAGGTCTGTCACTACTAGTATTCAATGCCAAAACAACAGCTCCAAGAGTCAGCAGAACTACTGAATTGAATGAATAAAATGTGAATTTTTGTCTCACAATTATGAAAGCAAATATTGCTGTAAAAGCAAGTTGTGTAGAAACAACAGTGCTGAAGTTGAGACGGGAAGATAAAATAGACCAGCTGAGTACATATAGTTATCCATTCCAAGCACCACTCCAATTACTGCACTATACATGAACAATTTTGGTTCCATCATGAAAACCCATGAAGCATCATATGATGGTCCATTCACTTTCTTTATGTAGATATAAGAAAGTGGAGCTACTAACACCGGAAATCCAACGGTTTGTAACATACTCGAAAACCATTTACGGCCTCCGCCATGAGTGTAGTACAGTCTCTGTAACAAGGGTCCTCCTATGTAACCAAAAGCAGAAAAGAAACAGAATAGTATGAGGAGTTTCCAATTTATAACTCTTTTTTGAGTAATTGGGTTGACTGTTTCTTGAAGATCATCTTCATGATCATTTGGTACTACTGCTAGGTTGTTATGATGATTTCCTCCATGGTTATAATTTGCTGCTGCTCTCTCGTTAGTGGAGGATGCTTCTATATCCGTGGAAGAAGACATTCTTTCTCTTTTCCTAAGCTTGGTCTTTGAATGTACTTCTAGGTGTGTTCTCTGTGATTCAATGGGTATCATTTACAATGCATATATACCAGTACCCTGCTGATGCAACGACAGCATTACCGCAGTACTCTTCTCTCTCTCTAATAAGATCATAAATCGCAATCAGCTTATGGGTCCATCGTGTTATTAGTTTGACATTTTAAAATTGAAGGCCCTAGCTAGTTGTTGCAACTAAACTGCTAGCAGCTAGTGCAAGTGGAAGGGTTAATTAAGGCAAGAAGGTCAAACGGTCATGGTCTATGACCGGTCGAAGTCGATGGTTTTATTTTATTGTTTTTCTATTTTCTTCCCACGAGACAATGGTGTGTATTTGCTTTTGCATCAAGTCTTAACGTGAACAACACATGAGGGGTAGTTCAGTTTTCTTCTGTGAATTGCACGGTGGGAAGGGCTTACAAAAAAAAGTTCATCAATTCTCTGGAATTTTTTTTATGGAAGTTATAGTTTACGGGTACCTGAGGTATGGAGCTGTACTGCCCAACACTTCATTCGGGAACCATTTACCGTCTTTTGGAGGCTGATGGGCTACAAATAGCACCTCCAAGTAAATACATGCAGCATTGAGCAGGCCTACGTCAGCTTTACCCACGTGAAAGACGTCTTTATATTTTATTAAGTTGTAGATTAGTATTTTGTTTTATCATCGGCATGTCAGTCTAATTCTGACAACTTATCTTACGTTGTTACCGTTATCATACTCATCCAGCATCTAATCTAACGCTACAACTTAATATAGTTATATATATTTATTTTTTTGACGAGGAGAAAAAAAAAGGGAGTGACGACTTATAAGGGGAGATTAGAAAGGAGAGATTATAAGGGAGTGACGATTTAGGAAGAAAAAAAAAAAGAATCGAAGTATTCAGCAATTACCAATCACAGCATTCCGGTTACAAATTAGCGTACTTAAAAAGTAGCTATCAAAAATCTTAGTAAATAATGTGCCCAATTAAAAAGAGTGCACTTTACATAAATTATGAGTTGATTAACATTATTTTTTCAATTCTCAAACAACCTTGCATTTCTTTCTCGCCACATTGTCCACCAAATGGCAATATATATAAGACCCCATACTTCTTTTTCATAACCATACTCTTCTTGTTAGGCTATTCCCAAAGAGTAGATTTAACACTATCTGCAAAAGCTTAATCATACCCGAAGAAATCCAAAAAATAATTCCAGACCTTAGTGTTGACGGTGGTTTTTCGAATAGGGCTAAAATTGTAAAACCCTGTATTTAATCCGCTGACGTCCTGCAAGGGTATAAAGCCATTTACGAAGTGATGAGTGCAAAAAACCTCTTCACTCATTGAGCAATTCAATATGTATGGAATTCATTCAGAATGGTGCAACAATCCCGAATATTTTATGAATTTTCCTAGTAGCATTATCCATTTAATGCATTGTGTGCCTTGTATTTTCCTACGCTATGTTCCGCAGGAGAACCCTCAATGTTGGCATGACATGACGATTAATGTTCACTCTCAGCAGAGTAGCATGAATCTCCCGAAGTGTCAATATTGACGTCTGCATGAAAGTACTCACACAGACTGCATCGTTCTCTGACAAAGAGATCTTCGTATCGACGCGCTTTTAAGAAGGTAGCTCGATCGAACTCGTTTAAATTCCTCAAAGGAAAATCTAGACTGTTAATATCAGTCTCAGAAGCAATCACAACCACACAAGTTGGCCGCATGATTTAACCAGCCTAGCCAAACCCTGGCAGGAATAGGCGATCACCGTGATGACCACTGACGGGCCCACTAATGCCCCAACTGACACCACACATGCTTCCCCAGCGCCGTCAAACGCCAACCTAAAGAGGGGTGGCCGCGTTGTTTTGGGAGAAACTCGAACGAGCATAGACTGTTCAATGCAGTCTTAAAAGCATCCCAACCGTCCAACTTCGCCAGCCTGGTTGGACGGATTAGATCATCCCATGAATGATTAGGGAAGCGCTAACGCACACGTTGGTGGGCCCACTTTTCCCTCACCCGATCGGATTTCTCACGACGAGGCCATGGAGCAATGAAACGTTTGCTCAAACCATGGCAGGCGTGATGCTTCTAAGGGTCGCGGAAGTCCACTAGTGTCTTAAATCGATCACAACCATCCAACTTAGCCAGCTTATTGGATGACTTAGATTGCATTTAGGATCATCAGAAAGGTGCACATGCGTTCATTGTCAGGCTAACATTGGCCCCACGTGATCGATCTCCCCAAAGGAGGCCACCAGCATGCTAAATCGCTTGGTCGAAGTCACGTGGGCGTGGCTGTTACAAAACCCTAATTAGGGTTTGCGGCAATACACATCTGTCATAAATTGATCGTGACCATCCATCTTCACCAACCTAAACGGACGGTTTAGATATAGACTCAAGAGGTCCTAAGGATGTCAATGTGATCATCGTGGGACCACCTTTGCGTGTGACCGGCCGACCTATACAGACTAGGGCCCGACGCCTCGAAACGCATGCCCCAAAGGTGGCATGCCACACGGCTTTTAAACCCTTTGCGGCAATATATTTCTGTCGCAAATCGATCACGACCACTCATCTTTGCCGGTCAATTGAGTGGCCTAGATAGAACCTTTGTGGGACCGAGAGGTGTAGGCATGCACGCCAGTGAGCTGTCTTCACGCATGCCCGGTCAGCCCACTAAAAAATAGCGCCAATGCTTGGATTCGATCAAGCCAAAAGGGGATGTTTGCGCACCTCTAAAAAACCCTAAAATATATCAACGGCAGTAAACATGCGTCGTAAATCATCTCGTCCGCCCAACTTTGCCAGCTTGGTCGGACGGCTTGGATTAAAATTAGGCAATCAATGAAATGCCTCAATGATTACCCTCCGCCACTCTGCCACAGGGAGTGATCGACCAGATGATGGCCCGCCCATGCGGCCTCCAAACGATCACTCAAAGATGGTTGGACGTGCTTCTATTTTAAGACACTTAATCCGCGACTTACTCAATCAATCTTTAAAGCAGTGATGCTTTATGCATACCGATTGTTTTGAGCTGCTTGCTTTAAAGCGATGCATTACATGCATCGAACATACACGATATTTCATGAATTACAATTCCATAAATAACTTAGTTATTTAACCTGATAACACCGTATGATATTTCTTGCGCTAGGTCCCACGACCTGACCCACTTATTCGAGACATCAAACATGTCACAAACTGGGGGATACTTACTGGGGTATTGGTCTGGCGGTTTACGGCGTGCGGCGTGCAACGCACCCATTACGAGAATGTGTCAGGAAAGATGAACGGTTAATGATGATGAGGGAAGTGGGCAAAGGCGTGATCGTGTGACAATGACCTATACAACCCCACTATTCCATCACTCAACTTCCTCCACTTCCTACGAGATGAGGATTGCGCTCAAATAACTTGTATAAATAGGTTCTTCGACATATCTTCAAACAACGAAGAGAACCAAGTTGTTGTTAACACAGTATCAAAAAAAAAAATACCCAGAACTGATAGCTTACATTATGCAAGCCAGTTCGACATTCTGATACAAGTCATAAACAACCAACACCTTCATAATCTCAAACACCTTCTTCGCTTCCCTCCCTAAGACCAACCCCTTTTCCTTCACTTTGTGACCGAATCAAGTCTGGAACGAACATTTCTCGGTTTATGACATAATTGTTCAGATTGATCTCTCGAATCTAAAGTACTCCCGTGCAGTGCATTTGTTTAGGGTTTAGATTCGTTTCTCATCCACACACACACAAATTTACCAAAACCAGCAGAAACAGTTTTCACCCATAAACATTTGGCGACCACAGTGGGAGATTGATCTCTCGGTTGCAAAACCAGTTTCTCAAGATTCATTCAAGTTTTCTCAATTTCAAAAGGGTAGATCTTAGATTCAATTCAATCATTAAATTCAATTTAGGTTCAACAACCAATTTCAATTCTGGTGTTCCATTCACTAAGAAGCTTCACAAAAATTCTTTTTCAAGCAATGCTACTGGAAATACCTTGGATAGCTGAGCACTAGTAAATCTCCCAGATGAAAGGACCAGAAAGCCGCGTGGAGACACAAGACGCAACTACCACTTAGAAGAACGCAACGGCTTCTCTCGAGATCCGGATGGAGCAATCACCTTTTCTGCAACACCACAAGTGTTGTATGGAGAAATTCAGAAATGCCTCAAAGGGTCCACACCCAGAAAGGCGAAGTGAAGATTCGCGTAGCCGTTGTTTCAGTATGGAGATAGTCGAAAACAAATTCAACACCAGTGGGGTCCTGGGAAGACACCTGCAAAGGTCACAAAAGAAAAGGTCTATCTCTATTCCACCACTGCTACCAGTTTAAGATCAGGAGTATCCGCTATATCTTCATCAACAAAACGTGTAGATCCAGAATATGGTGTAATTCCGAGAATTCGTACATCTACAATAGCAAAGGAAGCTTGACACATCTTCAAATCATCATAAAGGGTTCGCCTATTATGTCAACCCGGATAGGAGCGATCCATGGACATCTTCAGGTCTACTGGAGACGACACCTCAAGAGAGAAGCCTCAAGAAGATAACGATGCCCGTGTCATCATGTCGAGAAAGAATCCGCAGTTTGGGCGAATCACTCTGTTAGGAAGAATGTTTTAGCGAAACAACGAACATCCAAATAATCAAGAGATGACGGACCCGATGTACTTCCACTGCCACAGAGTCATTCATCGCTTTACCAGTAAATACAACAACCTGAAGCATATTCTCCAAATGAAGATTAACTCAGGAGAGTTACCCCCTTTCTCCGAAGATTAACGTGCGCAGTTTCATCGAAGTGATCGAACCAACTACGGGTTTCTCGAGGCGCGCCATAACAACTTGGATTCGAAGCAATCACCCTTGGAGAATTCAAGTCTCGTTTAACCGAGATCTTGTGAACAAGTAAGTTTCGTTAAACAATTTTACATTTTAAAAGCCTACTGGGGACTTGACGCATGAGTCCCACATCAAGGAAGGAAGTCAATGATGCAATTGTTCTTAGACACCACATTAGCTTCCTTTTACATGTTTCCCTTTTTTATGCAACATTTGCAATTTTTACGAGATACTTAGAATGATCGAATTCAAAATCAGAATGTCGGCTTTCAGCCGATTCAAACATAATTCCTCTCAGAAAGTCATTCATAACGTCATCTAAAAAATAAACCAATTCAAAATTCAATCACCTACTAGTTCAAAAACCAGAAAAATCAAACTGTGAAAGGAATTCCTTACTTCACTCAAGACACCTAAAAGGGAAATATAAAAGAAAATGCGCAAGTATTCAAGGGAAGTCTTTCAGCAACAACTCATTCTTTTTAGAAAGAGCGCCTTTCATTTTGCGGAGAACAACCTGCTTCAACTTCAAATCCAAGGATAGCCTCTCGATCTCCTCCTTTTTCCGAACAATGAAGTCCACCGAGGGAACTTCGTTTGTTTCATCTTGCAGCTTCTGGATTTTAGAAAACCCTTCATAGAACAGGAAGCATTGAATTCAAACTTCATAAACACATCTCAGTGGAACTCCCAGTTTGAAACCACCTCCTCAGAAACAGTGCACCCAGTCACGCTTCTCATGACATGAATGGAGAATAAAGATTCTTCGACACGTCGGACCAACATGCAATACAACCTTCAACCTTCTGTAAGCGGTTTCACTGAAGCAGCAAGAGAAAAACCACCGAGATGCAACATCATGCGCGTCCAAAATCCCCCACTTCAACTCCAGTACCACATGCACGACTGCCACAATGATAAAACAACGTCCAAGATATTCCATATCTGGCTCGACGGTAACAACATCTACGAGGGATGCTTTCAGAATTTCGACTCCCGTAGAAGAAGTAGTTGCGTCAGCAAAGGAGGTTGTGCCTGGGACTTAAGAGGTACACACAGACTCTCCATGTCAAGAGCTTCATCATATTTGCAGAACCTTTTAGTTAAGTCATTCGCATGAGGGGACTTCCCTACTCCTCAAAGACACGATCCAAAGATGATAAAGGCAAAGGAGCGTCGTTGGAGACTGCTTAGCACTACCCATCTCAAAGATGCTGAATTTGGAGAGACGCAAGCCCGCTGTCATTATGATTCCAAGATACCCAAAGACGTAGACGTATTCGAGGGAGCAGATGTATTGTTTAAAAACCAATGATATGCCTGGATGTCTATGAAACGCAATGTAGACGCAAAGTCGGCCTCATGATCAGCAACTGGTACTATCCTCATCAACATTGGTTTCAACTCCAACTCTCTACCAAATTATTTCTTCATAGACCCCGCGTGACAACATCTATCAAGTTGAAAGCTCATATATGAAGACTGCCAAGTTCGTGCAAGTAGCCACCATGCCTCTCCCTTCCAGTCTCTTCTGGTCATAGCTGCTGCCAAGAATCGTTATTGCTCGCCAGAGCTTCACCATAACGACAACCACTACAGACAGAGGTAATCCGAACTTCTGCATATTTTACTTTCCCATGGAGAAGTAATAGAGTCACCAGTACGGAAGCGATATGGTGATATCTTTATTATGGTAAACCCACCTACCATACAAGATAGAGCCATGTAACTCACACTCGGGGACTGAGACTCAGCACGAAATTCCTTCACCGTCAGTCAAGGACTTCTTCAACACGAGAGAGACGGTCAATCAAGAACCATGTAATTTGCAAGGGAAAATCAAACTGAAGGAGAAGCCGGTTCAACGCCCTCTCCAGAAGAAGCCGCTTCAACGCACGCTCTCTCCTGAAGTTGTTTCAACGCTCTCTTCATAATAAGGTGCTTCAACGCTCTCTCCTGAAGCTGTTTCAACGTTCTCTCCTAAAGCCGCTTCAGCGCTCTCTCCATAAGAAGGTGCTTCAACGCTCTCTCCTGAAGCTGTTTCAATGCTCTCTCCTGAAGCCGCTTCAACGCTCTCTCCAGAAGAAGCCGCTTCAACGCACGCTGTCTCTTGAAGCCGCTTCAACGCACGCTCTCTCTTGAAGCCGCTTCAACGCTCTCTCCTGAAGCTGTTTCAACGCTCTCTATTGAAGCCGCTTCAACGCTCTCTCTAGAAGAAGGCACTTCAACGCTCTCTCCTGAAGCCGCTTCAACACACGCTCCAGAAGCCGCTTCAACGCACTCTCTCCTGAAGCCGCTTCAACGCTCTCTCCAGAAGAAGCCGCTTCAACGCTCTCTCTCGAAGCTGTTTCAATACTCTCCCCCAAAGTCGCTTCAGCACTCTCTTCAGAGGCTGAAGAACACCAACACCTTACCAGCAAATGTAATGGAAATACGTCTTTCAAGAGAAAAGCAGCTCGGGATAATTACATCTGGAACTTCCAGGATGCCTTCACGTCCCTCAACCGGTTTATTTCTAATATCAACATCATCACTGTTGAAGCTTTACGAGCCGCAGAAAATTCTCAGCATGAAGACGTACATGTGCATTAAAGACTCCAAAACTACAAATCGGAGATGGTTTCACGTATCCAGCCACGCCATCGAATATGAAGTGTAACTGGGGACTGCTCTTCGCATCCCATTCCATACAACCATCCAAGATTCAGAAGATGGTTCAAAGGATGTCGCTTAGAACGAAGTCCTTGAAGACTTGATAGCAGCACGTCGGCAAAAGAACGCCTTTCAGCTCGTTTACTTTACTCAAAGACTCCGGAAGATTTTGCAAATACAAGCATTCCAAGCATTTCACAATCGCAATCAGAAGGGCAAGAATGAGCCAGGGTCAGAATGAACGCAATTTCATTCCAGTCAATGTTCAGGAGTTTAAAGAAAGATTTTTATTGCGACTCAGCAGTCCAGACTCCAAGCAACTTAAGTCAAGGCCACTCGCAATCGAGCGCAATGGAGTTTAGAAAATTTCAAAATCTACCTGAAGGCAATTGACGTATGATAGGAGGATGATCACTGTAAGCCTTGATACTTCGTTAAGCGTATCTTGCTCAAAGACCTAGCCGGCCTCTATCCTGGTAACATCTGTCTACCTTGCCTCATAAGTTTTATATTTAACTGTCACCATCCATTGCTTACCCCACAACAATGTCACTGCTACGTGCTAAGCAGGGGACTTAATGTTGATGGTGGTTTTTCGAATAGGGATAAAATTGTAAACCCTGTATTTAATGCGTTGACGTCCTGCAAGGGTGTAAAGCCATTTAATAAGTGATGAGTGCAAATAACCTCTTCACTCATTGAGCAATTAAATATGTATGGAATTCATTCAGAATAATGCAACAATCCCGAATATTCTATGAATTTTCCTGGTAGCAGTATCCATTTAATGCATTGTGTGCCTTGTATTTTCGCTATGTTCCGCAGGAGAACCTTCAATGTTGGCATGACATGACGATTAATGTTCACTCTCAGCAGAGTAGCATGAATCTCCTGAAGTGTCAGTATTTAAGTCTGCATGAAAGTACTCACACATGCTGCATCGTTCTCTGACAAAGAGATCTTCGTATCGACGCGCTTTTAAGAAGGTAGCTCGATTGAACTCGTTTAAATTCCTCAAAGGAAAATCTAGACTGTTAATATCAGTCTCAGAAACAATCACGGCAACACAAGTTGGCTGCATGATTTAACCATCCTAGCCAAACCCTGGCAGGAATATGCGATTACCGTGATGACCACTGACGGGCCCACTAATGCCCCAACTGGTCGAACACCATACATACTTCCCCAGCGCCGTCAAACGCCAACCTAAAGAGGGTGGACGCGCTGTTTTGGGAGAAGCTCGAACGAGCATAGACTGTTCAATGCAGTCTTAAAACCATCACAACCGTCCAACTTCGCCAGCCTGGTTGGACGGATTAGATCATCCCATGAATGATTAGGGAAGCGCTAACGCACACGTTGGTGGGCCCACTTTTCCCGTACCCAATCGGATTTCTCACGGCGAGGCCATGGAGAAATGAAACGTTTGCTCAAACCATGGCAGGCGTGATGCTTCTAAGGGTCGCGGAAGTCCACTAGTGTCTTAAATCGATCACAACCATACAACTTAGCCAGCTTATTTGGATGGCTTAGATTGCATTTAGGATCATCAGAAAGGTGTACATGCGTTCACTGTCAGGCTAACATTGGCCCCACGTGATAGATCTCCCCAAAGGAGGCCAACATCATGCCAAATCGCTTGGTCGAAGTCACGTGGGCGTGGCTGTTTCAAAACCATAATTAGGGTTTGAGGCAATACACATCTGTCGTAAATTGATCGTGACCATCCATCTTCACCAACCTAAACGGACGGTGTAAATATAGACTCAAGAGGTCCCAAGGATGTCAACGTGATCACCATGGGCCCACCTTTGCGTGTGACTGACCGACCTATGCAGACTAAGGTCCGGCGCATGGAAACGCACGCCCCAAAGGTGGCATGCCACACAGATTTTAAACCCTTTGCGGCAATATATTTCTGTCGCAAATCGATTATGACCACTCATCTTTGCCGGTCAAATTGAGTGGCCTAGACCGAACCTTTGTGGAACCGAGAGGTGTAGGCATGCACACCAGTGAGTCGTCTTCACGCATGCCCGGTCGGCCCACTCAAAAATAGCGCCAATGCTTGGATTCGATCAAGCCAAAAGGGGATGTTTGCGCACCACTAAAAAACCCTAAAAATCCATCAACGACAGTAAACATGCGCCGTAAATCATCTCGTCCGTCCAACTTTGCCAGCTTGGTCGGACGGCTTGGATTAAAATTAGGAAATCAATGAAATGCCTCAATGATTACCGTCCGCCACTCTGCCACAGGGAGTGATCGACCATATGATGGCCCGCCCATGCGGCCTCCAAACGATCACTCAAAGATGGTTGGACGTGCTTCTATTTTAAGACGTTTAATCCGCGACTTACTCAATCAAGCTTTAAAACAGTGATGCTTTATGCATACCGATTGTTTTGAGCTACTTGCTTTAAAGCGATGCATTACATGCATCGAACATACACGATATTTCATGAATATCAATTCCAAAAATAACTTAGTTATTTAACCTGATAACACTGTATGTTATTTTCTGCGGTGGGTCCCACGACCTGACTGATGAGTGCCAAATATTGTATATATTTATCCCTTTTTGTTGGCATTTAACTCATATGTTGTGCATTAATTCTACATTTTATCCCATATTCTGTATTTTCATTGTTTTCAAGAATAAATATTTTTCTTAATTAATTTTGCATTTTTAGGTACCAAATAAAGTTTAGATGACTTGCGGAGCGAAAAAAGCAGAAAAGTGGTGGAAGCCGAGAAGAATTACGCAAGGAAGCTGTGAAGAATGTTGTGCGCAAGACCAAAAGGCTAGAAATGGGCTCAACAAGGAGGAAATCGATCTTAAAGAATAAATGGGCTTGGAATTACCCCAAGCCCAACTTATCTCCCACACCAAAACCCAAATTCACAACCCACTTCTCCTGTAGCCGTCAGATTGGATCCTCATCTGAATCCAACGGTCGCTTCATCGCCAGTACATCAAATTTTCTACAACCGCTTCACACCACAGCACCTTACTCGATCTTGAGCCGTCAGTTTCGTTGTATTTTTGCATCCAACGGTCGCTCATGATCTGTCTCCATCTCGCCGTTAGATCCGTTCCAGAAGATGTTACCCACGGCTCAGCTTTGCAAGACATCAAATCTTGATGTTCCCGATACACACCCTAGAACCCTAACATATTTTCCCAAAACAAACAACACCTAATTCATTCTATCGGGTTTTCTTCATCTCCTCCTTCTTCTTCTTCACAGCGCCTCCACCAACTCCACTGCACTGTCGCCATCACTACCACTTGCTCCGCCACCAACTCCACCTCAATCACCACCATACCCACCACGTATAACAACCAAACCCATCACTATACCTACCTATTACATCAACCTCTCGATCTTTCTTTCTCTCTGAAACCCTAGTTTTAGGGGTTGATGATATAGGTTAGTTAGAGAAGAAATCAAAGGTATGGGAAGATAGAGAAGAAGATATGGAAGCATGGGTCGACGAAATATAAGAAGAAATCAGTGAGAGTTAGGTGAGTGAATTTCGTATTTGGTGAAACCCTAGTTTCACTGATTTGGGGGTTTTTTGATTTTTTTGATCTTGCATGTATAAATTGAATGCTTGGGTGACGAATTGACGCATGCCTGGACTAGCCAGTGTGTCACCCAAGAGCACTGGAATAGCCAGTGTCTCAAGGGTTAGTGTTTAATTTTCAACTGTCTTTGTTTTTATTCCATGTTTCAATTCTATTTAGTTTCAGTTCATGTTTATTCCATTACTCTTGTTTAGTTTCAGTTCAGTTGCTCTTATTTAGTTTCAATTCAGTTCATGTTTTTTTTTTATGTCTTCTGTGTTTGTTTATGTTCAGTTCAATGCTCTGTTTATGTTCAATGTTTCAATTCCAGTTATTTAATGTGTTAAACATGTTCTAGTTCTTCAGTTAGGGCTCAGATGAAGCCTAGTGCACTGTTGAATGATGTATTGCTAGGATAGTTATCTTGATGCCTGTTTTGCTTGAGCAATGGGAAGTAATCAGTGCTCTGGTATGCCTGTGATTGACTGTGCTGTCAAAAGACAGTCAATACTAGGGGCATATCAGTGAGCAAGCTGATTTTCCTCCCATTCTAATATATGCTCAAGGTCTTCAACTCAACCTAGAATTGCATTGCTTGATTAGGACACAAGGTGGAAATCAGTGCACAAACTCCTCCCTGCCCTTGGCTTACAGCCTTGGTTCTTAACTGTTTTGCCATATTGCTTTGCTGTTTTGGTTCTTAAATTTCATGTCATTTGCTTTGCTTTGTTAACTGTTTTCCCATCTTTGCATCTGCCTTATTGTTTTGTCACTCATTGCATTTAGATTAACTAGCTTAGGAATGCTTCAATACACCCCAAGTCCCTGTGGAATGACCCTGTCTTGCACACATTACTACAACTGACCCTGTGCACTTGAAGGTATCACTGTAGGCATCCATTTATTGTCTTATTTTCACATCTTTAAATGCCTACCACTGACCCACTCATTCGAGACATCAAACATGTCACAAACTGGGGGATACTTACTGGGGTATTTGTCTGGAGGTTTACAATGTGTGGCGTGCAACGCGCCCATTACGAGAACGTGTCAGGAAAGATGGACGGTTAATGATGATGAAGGAAGTGGGAAAAGGCGTGATCGTGTGACAATCACCTACATGACCCCATTATTTCATCACTCAACTTCCTACGAGATGAGGATTGCGCTCAAATGACTTGTATAAATAGGTTCCTCGACCTATCTTCAAACAACGAAGAGAACCAAGTTGTTGTTAACACAGTACCCAAAAAAACACCCAGAACTGATAGCTTACATTATGCAAGTCAGTTCGACATTCTGATACAAGTCATTAACAGCCAACACCTTCATAATCTCAAACACCTTCTTCGCTTCCCTTCCTAAGATCAACATCATTTCCTTCACTTTGTGACCGAAGCAAGTCTAGAATGGCCATTTCTTGGTTTAGGCCAGAATTGTACAGATTGATCTCTCGAATCTAAAGTACTCCCGTGCAGTGCATTTGTTTAGGGTTTAGATTCGTTTCTCATCCACACACACCCAAATTTACCAAAACCAGTAGAAATAGTTTTCACCCATAAACACTTAGAAGTTTTAGAACAATGACGGAAAAGGCACATATTAGTCTCATGTTCAGTGTTACAGAAAAAGCATATATCCGTATTTGATTTACTCCACTTGAAAAGAAAATCTAAAGTAGGAGTACCTTTATAACACACAATCCAGATTAGAAATGACACTTTTAAAGGAACCTGAGGATTCCATAACTGTTTATGCGGGAAGACGAGATACCCATCAATATCCAAAGACTCATAGCAGTTAGCAACATTGAAATCACCTCCTGCATCCCACTGTCTAGTATCATCCAATTCCGAATCACCCACAATATATACTGGGTCTCCAAGAATTTGAAGTAAGAGAACCACTTCACTCAATTCATTCTCATTTAAGTTCCTTTTGAAATCTAAATCCCAAGCAAAAACAGAAGAAATACATTATCTGATTGTGACAGATTTATTTTTGGAAAGATTATAAAGAGAGGAAATGAAAGTTGCAAAGTGTTATTTCCTAGTCGTCCGACTTTCCAGAAAACAATGCTACAACCATTGCTCAAATGAAATCTAGTGTTTTGAATAATATGATTCATAGATTTCAAAATACCAGCCAATAAGTTAATATATTTTCATCCATCTTTTATCTATAATGTAAATGTTAGTTTCATGATCACTTGGAAAACAGAAATACAACATCAAACGAAGGATGATAGATATAGTGAAGGCAATAAATGAAGTTAAGGAGCAATGTACATGCCTAGTGCATGCTAAGGAACTTGAAGATCGATGTACATGTCAGTTAGGGAAAGACTAGACGCAACATAATGTCTATTTCGGTTACTCGGCCAAATGTGTGTGATACATGGAGGGAAGTTCAAAGAGGTCAGTACGAAAGTTGTTCGCATGGCTTTACACTACTTGAAAGGACCTAAAATGCAGGAGAACATGAGAAATCCTTCAGTTTTTTTTGATAGGATACAACAGTGGTCTCTGGAACTAAACCTATGTACCCTATCTATGATATTTGCTATTACAGGGGTTCGATATCTAATCTCCCCTAAGGGAGGAAGCTTGGAAACTATCAGACCACCTGATGGTCTTCGGATTCGACAATTTGAACCCCAGTATGTGAAAAACAACAAATATTGATGTGGTTGAGGCAGTTTTCGGGATGTTACTAGCTTTTAAACGTACAATTGAAGTGGGATAGCTAGGGGATAGTTTCTTTTGTTGAATCAGTTCCTACATATAGGAACTCACTAGTTCATTGCGTATGCCAAGTCTAACCTAATATTATATTCCTTTCTCTGAGACAAAGGACGGTCTCAATCAACCGAATTTGGATGGAAAGAGACAAAAAAAGGTTAGGATTGCTCGGAATTGGACAAACCTTAACCCAAACACTTAACCATGTATCTAATAAAATCCATATTCTAATTTAAATAGATTTCTTAATTAATGTTATATTCGCGATTTAAACATCTTTTATGGGTGGTGTCACCAACTTTGTGTGGATCAATTGGTCGATTAGCTCTTCCTTGGTCATGCAGTCACAACTGTTCAGCAAGTAGCTCCTAGCTTAAAAACTCCTCATAAGTGATATTAGTAGGCTAGAAAATGGTCACTTATACATAACAATATTGCATACTTGTGAATTTTGAGATACTTAGGAAATACCCAAGGTAAATTGGCATCACCCGCTATATGGTTGCTTTTAAGGTTAACGCGGATGGATGCTCTTTAGGTAACCCAGAACCAGCCGGTTGAGAAATAATTTTCCGAAATCATAATAGCTTGGCAGTTTAAGATGCTTCCAATAGAAGTATATTTCGCATATGATTTGAATGTGACTTGACGCACTTCGATCCACTTTATATATTCTCATATTTGATTTAACCACGCCGGGGACATAGGCCTAAGATAATTATTATAAAAATGGAATAAATTAAGCTTCATAATTTCACCTAAACTTAACCTAATCATGATTGGATTATAGGTCTGAGCTAACCCTAAAGATGCATGTTGATGCCTTTTCTATGAGACGAACGGTCAGGATCGACCGGATTTTGGCAACAAATATCATTCCATAGCGCAATGTATCCCGAACCTTAATCTAAATCCTTACCTAACCATGTATTTGCCAAAACACATGTCCTAATTTAGCTTGATTTCTTAATTAACGTCGCGTAAAAACAAATTCTCAAATTAACTATTTAGGGTTAGTCGAGGTTAACGATACCATTTTGGTTAGGTTAAAATTATGTAAACCTAAATTTTTAAATTTTTTGTACTTCTAGGATTAGCCGAAGCCCACATGACCACGTCCCATGGGTGTTGATTAGTGTCAGAGAGTTGTTAATTATGATTATGAGTAAAAAATATAGTTAAATTAGGAAACATAGTTAAAATAGAAAATATAGTTAGTATTTTAAAATTACACTCCAAGAAAGATTTCAAAGCCAAGACTCGCTGCTTGCTAGTTTTCCGAGGCAATTTTTATCTCCTTAAAGTTTCCGGGTTTTAGCAAGTTCTAAGTCTAATTTCCCTGAGCTTTGGCGAGTGCTACGCCTGATATTCCCGAATTTTATTTAAGATGGACGATTCTCCCTAATTTTGATGTTAGTAACAATATATATAACCAGCGGAGCTTTACAATTGTGAGTTCCTAGTCCGAACTCATTGATCGTGGCTCCCAAAGCGAGTAGGTCCAATGAGCAAATTAAGGAAATCAACAATTAAGTTACGCTAACTTGGGATAAGGTGAATGCTAACTTATTCAAAACTGGTATTCTTAGTCGTATTTTATCCTGATAGAGAACGGATGGTTCCTGGCTGTATTTTTTTCCCCCCGGAAATGTGGGTTTCATTTCATTAGTCTTATAGATAAAAAAGAAGGCATTTTCTCTATGTAATACCTTAAAAGAATGTCAATCCTCGGATGACCATAATTAATATTTAACCTTTATCTAAGAGGTGTTGATCACATTATATCGGAAATTAAGGCTAACCCTCATGGGCTAGATTGGAGTGCTAGATTGGCCAAAAAGTGTTGCAAATCAAAAAATAAGTGTTGGAAAAAAGTTAACAGTGATAGTTGATAGTTCTCTCTCCTACCAGGTGCTCGCAGTCCAACTATCAGCGAGATTGAAACGCTGAACCGTTCGGCGCTCAAAAAGTGGTCTTAACGCTGAACCGTTCAGCGCTGGGAGAAAATTTTCTGATATAACGGTTGAGATTTAAAGCGCCGAACCGTTCGGCGTTATATGGTGGTCCCGCTGCTAATTTAGCTGCTAGATTAACCATCCCATAGGACTTAGAAGATTGCCCATGCTGACGTGGATGGCCAATCTAGTAGCTAGATATCTAGCCCATAGGACTAAGCCTAACATAACTATATCCGGATTATGGGTCCCTATTAACACCAAATGTGGAAACGAAAACTAACTTTAACCTAAATATGCCATCCGATTAACCTCAAAACTAAAGTTGGATGTCGTAGGCCGAGATGATACCTAATACATACTGTTACAAAATCAAACATCCTAATAGAGTAATACAATCTCAAGATAAGGCCGGTTCTTATGCATATATTTTCTTTTTCATAGTTTGTCATTTTTGCACCCACTATGAGTATGACAAAGTGGCAAACATATATGGATAAGTAGTATATTTACCACTTAGCTAGCGGCGGTGGAGACTCAATCGCTTGGTGGTCTCTAGTTCTCTCGTTAGTCATTCCAGTACCAGCGATGGCCTTTATATCGCTCGACCCTATGGTCATTGCTCATGGTTCATAATTTAGCGTTCACAAATCCACCCCTATAAATACTTAACTTCAGATTTGTTTCAATTTACACCATCTCAACTTCAAATTCATTTTAGCTTGGCTAGTGCTCGCTACATTGATATGGCTAGTGCTCGCTTCACTCAAGTTCTCTAGCTCGCTTTTTGGATATCAGTTACAAGCGATGGAGATTTCAATTTAACCTCTTTTAGTTTATGAGACAGTGTGTTTCAAAGATTTATGGCGTTTTCCAGTAATAAAAATTCAATACAAACAAATAAGAGCGTTCAAATAAGATTTTCCTTTATCATTAGGGATGTGAGAGAGTATGCAGAAATTTTGTGGATGATACAGTGGGATCATCCTAGATTGTCCATCGACGAACTAGTGAGTATCTTACTAACTTTTTTATTTTCTTAACGGATCAATTTTATTTAATTAAAATCATATTTACTTATTATTTATCTATTTTTTAGAAAATTAGAGAGTCATTCCAAAATTGTTGAAGCCACCAGAAAAGAGTTTAAGCATGGTGAATGCTATGAACTCTATAAGATTCATGTGTAAGGATTTATTTAAATGTTATATAATGCGATTGATTTTTTTTTAATTAAATGTTGTTCTAATGAAAATAATAAAATGTAAAATAAGTTTAGATTTGAACATTGGTTTTAAGATAGTTTTCACGAATAAAAACAAAAAAATTACATTAGAAAGATTAAAATTGAATTACATCCATAAACTATTTATTTCCCGTCCATTTCCATGATCATTAAAGATTCAATTGGTCATGTTTTGTGGGTCAAGATTGTTTTTCAACATAGTAGAGATCTCACTGGCTTGAGACTCACTTGGTGGTGAGTCTCATCAGAATCGTCAAAACCTTGAAAAGTAACCTGAGGGGGATCATTCTTGAGGAGGGTAACAAGATAGCAATAGACAAATGGGTGAGATTGAATTGGTCGAAATGATGATGTGGTTGAGGCACTCGGGGTATCGAGAGTATATTTTCTATCTGCATCAATGTTCAAGCCCCACCAGGAGTCATAGTGTAAGTTGGCAATTATTTAAACAAACCTTTAAGAGTTGTTTCCATCTCAATGACTTCATCACCTGATCGTACTTGAGTATCTAACACTACATTTGGAGTAGAACTATCCATTGTTGCAATATGAATAGAACGACTTCTCAAACCTCTTTGACTTCCATGATTTCCACGACCTCTCAAACTTCGCTAACTTCCACCACCAGGACTTGAACCTCCTGCACCATCGGGACTTGAACATACACCACCATGACTGGATTATGTTGGGGTCGTGAGGTGCTTTCCCTCATTCTTTGCCTTTTTCAAAGGGAATTTTTGAAATCCATGTACTAGATGGTTATAATTTTTCAACTTCCTCTAATATTATGTTGTGTAGCTTTTATTCCCCAATATGGATAAGTCTGTTTTATATCTTCATTACTGATTACAACATTAATAATATTTCCTCCGAAGAGACAGTCTATACTTCCTAACTAAATGGTGGCATAACCGACGATGAACCCAATTAACTTTGAGATACGAAAATAAGTCGGCCGTCTTTGGTGGAGGTTGGAAGAAAGATACTCATTAGCAAGTGGTATGCTACCTAAATCTGGGAAATCCACTCGACCTAAATTTTGCGATTGCATATCAATATTTGGCATGTATATCATGTTAAACCAAGAAAGGTACTCAATGTCATCATGAACCTCATGGAGCAAATTTTCATCTTGTTACCAATGTGGACCATCCGTTATCAATTTATCTCAATCATTGTGAGAAATCTCTCCACTTGGATAGAGGTTGATGGCTTTCACCTTTCTTCTTTGCAACCGAAGAAAGTGTATTTCGTCATAACACAAAATGTTCTTTTCAGAAATAGGATTGTGTAACACAATCCACTTGAGGCTTATAGATGTAGCGTACATTTAGCTTCCACTCCTTCGAACTCAATGATTGTTTTGATATGGCATAGTAAAAATGTTATTACTTTTTCTACACAACCGTTGAGTCAAAGAAAACATAGAAATCATGTTGACCATCCTCAATTTGTTCCTTCATCCACTTATCGGAGTTGTGCTTCTGTATGACTGAAAAAATGACGGTGTTATTGTGAAGATAAGATTCAAAAATACAGAAATAAGTATATCACAAATACTTAAAATAATAATTGACTGGAAAAAGGGATTCTTATCTCCAACACTCCCTAGAAACCATCCAGGCTTTCTTTCAAACACGACGAGCATTGACCAAGGGTCAAGTAAAATTCTGATAAAATTGACGATCCCCAGTCATATATTGGTGCTCGCTCTAAATACTTTAATGATTCGATAAACCCAAGTAATGTCACTGAGCTAGCATTTGAAAATACACATTGGCATGTTGTCCATAACACAAATACACGTTCGATCTCCTCCTAATATTCAGGGAATAAATTAATTATTTTCTCTATCATGTTTTCGTTCATTGCAGAATGCTGGAAAAAAAAATTCAATCCAGACATCTTTAATCCATGGGATTTTGGTTTTCTATAATCTAAATTTTTTCTAGTTCATTTAAGTATAATTGAAGTTGCTCTCCATATCTTCCTTCCAGCTCCCGATTTAATTTGTCAAATGGATATACATTTCTGTCACATATAATTCCCGTCAACATGTACAATTCTAACGACATAACTCTTATTGAACAATATTTTCATAATTCAAGTTGGTTGAATGAAAACTAAGTCTAAAAATTGAATTAAACTAGTTAAAAAAATAACTTACCACATTCAAAATCTCTGCGGAAAGAAATGTATTTATAGTCTTCCACCATCATTCTAATATAACTTGAACAGTTTGAGTCCTACGGTTTCTAGGTTACACAAAATACAAACGCCACCAACGATATTTTCTGACTCCATCTTGAACGACAGGAAAAGTAACATGAAGAACATATGGAATTCAGACCAACCACCTCTTAGAGCGACTGAATTAACTCACTTTGGATAAATAAATATGTGTATATCGAGTATACCATCACCAACTAGTTGTCTAACATTTTGAAACTCATAATCTTCATCTTGTTCATAATTCAATCCAGTCGCTGAGGCGCTGGTTGATCCTTTAAATTTTTTATTTCTTTTTGCTCTTGGTTTCATTTTGCAGAAAAAATTGGTACAATAAAAATTTGGAGAGAAATAACTAGGGATCAACGATCTTGGTATAGAAAAATTGGAAAATGAAAAAAAAATGTGCGAAGGAGGAACGGCGAAAAGTGTAGATAATTATAAGCACGAGATAAAGTCGGCCATTGATAATCTTAATAACTCGACTGTTGGCAATATTAATTATAGCGAGTGACATAGTCAAAATCACCTGCAATAAAGACTCTATTGCTAGCGCTATGGATAAGATCAGTCGATAACATCTCCATCGCTTAATTATTTTCTCATAATGGCAAGGCTGGTTTATCAGGACGCCTGACATTGCAAATAAAAAAAAGAAACTGGTGCGAATGGAAACCGGCCTAACAACAACCACACATGTATCATTCGGTTTTACTTCTTGGTAACAAACACGTTGTATCATTTGACTCAAGTTAAAGAAGCTTATATGTTACAAATTCTAACATTATTGTATATTAGAATAGCTTAAGTGAAATACGAATAACTAACATTATATATTGTGTATTTGGATGATAGCGCTAGTGTTTTGTCTTGGAACAAATTCTTTACACTCGATTAAATTAATTTTGAATAGAAAAAAGATACTACAAATTGCCGTGTCTAGGCATCCAATTCAAAGTTTAGGTAGTATTTCGAATTTTGGTACAAAAATGAAATATGAACCACGCCATAATTATGTTTATTTATATATTGAATATTTTCTGTGATAATAACGGAGAAATATAATACTATTTCATTTTTACTACTGCCTCCGTCAAGTTTGCACAATTCTTAAGGCAAGGAGAAGATGTGAGTGTCGTTAAGTATTTTTTATAATTATATTCTTATGAATAATAATTAGTAAAAATTAGAAATGATTAATACCTCAAACTGTACCACGGATATTCGTAAACTTTATACAATTGAAAAATAATTTAAAACACCTTATTAACGTATATAAACGTGGATCTAATGTTTTCATATATTAACAATAATCAATTAAAAAGGTAGTTTTAGAAATATTCCTTGTTTAATGATATATATCACCTATGAGTCGCGTTATCACGCGCGCGTTCGCGTGGTAGCAATTATAAGGTTGCACTTTTCAACCGTTAAAGATCATTATTTTGTTTCATCTCGAGACAAACAGTGTGAATAAGAAAAAATAACTAGTTCTTAGCCCCTCTTTAATTGATTATTTATACGAAAGTCCATGACTTTTTCTTTTTCTATCTCACCATTAACGATTTCAAAATACTGAAGATAAAACCACCATGGAAAGAGATTGTAGGAGCTGCCGAGCTGGCATCATTCATGCAAACATGAATCAAGAACCTTGATTAGTTAATTTACCGGTTATCATAAAAACCCTAATCAATTAATCTTAACACAATATTGAAAATTAAGGAACTCAGAAACACAAGTGAAAAGTAAGGAACTCAGAATAATAGAAAAATATTTAATCGAGATTTATAGATAAATCTTTTATTTCTCCATGAGATTTATACAAATCAAAGTCACTAAAACAAAATCTAAATACTCTACCTTTTACCCTAAAATCTATATGCAAGTCCATAATTTCTTTTATGGACTAAGAATCAGTTAGTTATTGGGAGTGTTTTTGAGACATGAACAAAACCAAACTACTAATCCAATTAATCTCGGAGCAAATCCCAAACTCCACTTATTGTCTCCTTACTAACAACGGTGACAATGGCGATTCATGTTTTTCGATGGAAGAGTGGTAGACTACAGGACCCGTCACAGACAGAAGCAGAGGGTGAGTGGAGAGAGACAAAAGGCTAAGGGCGTTCAAACAATTAAAAAACAAAGAACTGTTGAAAAGTCAAAGTAGTCGGATTTAAATATCGAGATAAACATCCAACGGCAGCAGGGTGCGGGTTCATTTTCATTCAAACGCGCATGCTCGCGTGACAGCATAGTGACACAAAATTTAATAGTGAATAGGTCATCTATTGTGGAATGGAGGGAGGACAATTTCTACTTCGACTAGTTGTAATTTAGCCATGAATAAGTTGACATTAGTTTAGAGCTATTATGGCCATTATTTTATTTTATTTTATTATTTTTAGTGAGCCGAAAGGCCCAAAACTCTTCTTTTTCTCTCATTTTCTCAATTCAAACATTTTCTCATATTCTCTCTCTAAAGGCAAAAAACCCAGCCTCCATCAACCGTTGCTCAGATTTGGTCTTTTTGGACCAGATCTGAGCAAGATTTCTTTTCTTTTTAAGTTTTAGTCAATAGTTAATTAAATAAAACATGTTTTATTTTGTTTTGTTTTGTTTTTTGGCGTATGTCTTCGCCATTTGGGGATATTTTTCTTCGCCATTTGGGGTGATTATTTCTTCGTTTTGTGGGCGATTTTTTCAAATCTTCATGGCTGGATCGTGGCTTGCTATTCTCGATTCAAAAACATAAATCATTCAACATGGTATCGCTTTGAATCTTTTCTTGATCTAAGAGATTTAGGGCATCCGGGTTCGTCTGAGTACATAAAATTACGGGAAAAGTACTCCTTTCTTTTATGAGCATCTCTTATCAAATGTTCGGAATTGATTCCGGATAATACCATCATTCTTCCCTACTACACTAGTACTACGCTGCCACGGTGGGAGGGCCGACCGAAGAAGAATCTGAAGATGGGGTTTGTCTGCGATTACTTTCGTCCCGTTTCAGAAAAGGCGATACTTTCACCCCGTTTCAGAAAAGTGATACTTTCGCTCCGTTTCAGAAAAAATGATACTTTCTCCCCGTTTCAGAAAAAGTGATATTTTCTCCCCGTTTCGGAAAAAGTGATACTTTTGCCCGTTGCAGAAAAAGTATCACTTTTTCTGAAACGAAGCGAAAGTATCACTTTTCCCGAAACGGAATGTGAAAGTATCACTTTTTCTGAAACGGAAAATTAGTAGATCCATAAACCAAAATATGGTTGCATGATGTGTTATGCATCCTTTGTGGTGGTTTGCATAATGACTATGCGTTCAATTTTCGAGAATTGTGCCTGAAATGAAAGTATTATTTTTCTTGAAACGGAGGGAGTACATCGTTTTATTAGTTGCAACGGAAAATTAGTTGATGCATAAACCAAAATGTTGCTACATAAAGTATTATGTATCCTTTGTGGTGGTTTTTGCATAATGGATATACATTTTAATTTTCTAAAATTGTGCCTAAATGATAAATACCTCCGAATTTTTGGTAAAAACTCTAAATCTGATATTGTTGTTTGTACTTGTTGCTTAGAGTTTTTAATAACCTTTCCAACGAGATAAAAATTGTAAAATTTGAAGGCACAGATTTTTAGATATGTTATATTAAAGTTTGCTTTCCAATTATACCCCTGAAAAGATAAGATACATAAAGAGTTATAGTAATTGGACTAAAAGGGAGGGATATTTTTGGTTTTTCTTCCCTAACCATTTCCAATCTTTTTGTGTCAATTGATCACTTAGAGCATCCACAGTGGGCGAGTATAACCAAATTTATGGGATGAGATCCTAACACAGTGGGACGGAGTAAAGATCAAATTTGGACCAAAGATCAAATTCCAGACCAAATATGGTCGCGACCAAATCCCAAATTCTAATATAGTCGGGCGTAAATTTAAAGTACGCTTGATGCTGGGCGTAAATTTAAAGTACGCTTGTTAACGGGCGTAAACCAAATTTACGTATGTTGGTGGGGCGGAATTTAAATTTACGTTTGTTGCGGGCGTAACATAAATTTACGCCTGATGAGACGGACAGAAGAATTCCGCGCGTTGCCAGGCGGACACCAAAATTCCGCCTATCTGGGGCGGACACCAAAATTCCGCCTCTCTGGGGCGGACACCAAAATTCCGCCCCTCTCAAACGGACTTTTTTTTTACGCCTCATCAAAATTATGAAACATGAAATGAAATTTTTCGAACGTTAGAATGATAAATTTTTCGAACGTTGGCGTTGGAGATTGCGTAGCAGATTTTTGACCGTTGGTAAGATATTTATATCTTTCGAACGTTTGAAATTGAATGTTAATAACGGGTTTATTTTATACCTATATATACCAGATGAATTCCTTTCACATTTTCATATCATTCGTTTGTATTCGGCAACAAAAAAATAGTATCAGGAAGAAAAAATAGTTTTCCATATTTCAAATCATTTTGAAAATTTTCATCGAATCGTTTTTAATGTCAACACCACGAATAGCAAAAGGTCCAAATTTTACGACAATCGAAGATGTCACGATGTGTAAAATTCATTTATCAATATCTCAAGATCCCGGCGTTGGAGCCGATCAATCAGAGATTGCGTTGTGGACTCGTATCAAGGATGATATTGAAGCTCATTTACCGGATAAACCAGAGCGGTCTTGGAGTTCCTGGCAAAAACGATTTCAGGGAATAAGTAAAGAAGTGGCGTTGTTTTCGGCAAAACAGGCGGAAGTGGAAGGTGAATATCATACGGGATGGGGTCCGGAAATGACCGTGAGTATTCTCTCTGTTTTGAAACAATTATTTTCTAATATTGAGATGCCCATAAACCTAATTGTTTTTAAAAACATTAACAGCTCGAAGAAGTAAACAAACGGTTTAAGGAATGCAATCATGGAAGAAAATTTAGGCACGAAGAGTGCTACCCAATTGTCATAGAAAATATAAAATATAATCGTCGATCGACTTTTGTTTTTGATACGACGCACGATTTGGATAGTAGCGTGAATACCGAGGAAGATGGCACTCAAGTCGAGTCCGGTAACGACACAGATAAAGGAGACATAGAGAATACATACCTTCGTCAGATGGGAAAAAAAGCAGCTAAACGACTGAAGAAAACCGGGCGAGAGAAATCCAACAGCCAAGAGGAATTGATTGGAATAATTATTACACAGCAAGAAAATTTCAATTCTCATTACCGGGAACAATCAAGATTCAAGATGGAACAAAAAAGGCCGAGTTTGCACAAAAACAAGCTGAGCATGCGGCTAAAATAGCCAAGGAGGTCGCAGACGATGAATTTCGCATCATGATGATGGATCTTTCCAAATTGGATCATGTACAAAAGGAGTACTTCGAACTTCGAAAGGCTTTAATAGTACGGGACAAAAGGAGCCAATTATAATCGTCAAAACGGGATAGTTCGAACCTTAAGTATTAAGTCTAATAATAAGTGATAATAGTTTTAGTAGTTTATTTACGTTTTAATATGTATTAATTTTGTCATTAGTCGTATTATTATGTAATATTTGGGATTTAATTTTATCTTCATTTAATTTAATCAACTTTAACTTATTTTGTAACATCTTACTTTAATTTACCAAGTGATGAGTATATGAAATAGAGTTAATACATTTCAATAAAATTATTCGTTAAAATAAAATCACATAATTTTTTCATATGGGAAACAACATTTAATTCCAATATTTTGTCCTCGTCTCCAACCTTTTAATTCCCATATTCTGCCCATATATGTTCGATTAAGTCATCGCGCAAGCGAATATGCCTATCTTTGCTGCGCATATGACGTCGGCGTTGCTCAGCTCTAATTTGGGAAAACTCCTCACTGTTGCCTCTTAATATATTAACCGGTGTCGGGTTGCTACGATGATCATAAACATGTGGCCATTCACCGGGTAGACGCTCATCCTCGACTATCATATTATGTAAGATAATACACGTTTTCATGATATAGGCAAGCACATCTGGATTCCACATTCTAGCAGGTTGTTTGATGATTCCAAACTGTTGTTGAAGTACACCAAATCCCCGCTCTACGTCTTTTCTTGCACCCTCTTGCATCGCTGAAAATATCTCTTTTTTCCTACCAAGCGGATGTTTAAACGCCATAATAATAGTAGCAATTTCTGGATATATTCCATCACCTAGATAATACGGCATGTCATAAGAATGACCGTTTACCACATAGTTCACCGGTGGTGCTTTTCCCGTGACCAGACTTCGAAAAACATATGAACGGTTCATCACATTAATATCGTTGTTAGAGCCTGGCATACCAAAAAATGCATGCCAAAACCATAGATCATACGACACCACCGCCTCCAACACGATACTTTCGCTCCCTTTATACGCGGTGTAAGCCCCTGATTCGGCAGACGGACATTTATCCCATTTCCAATGCATGCAATCTAGGCTACCTATCATCCCTGGAAATCCTCTATCTTTGTTTTGGTTGAGCAACAACTCAACATCACCAGCCGTAGGTTCACGCAAATATTCTTTCCCATACACATTGACAATCGACTTGCAGAACCTCCGAGTTGCTTCCAACACCGTGGTTTCGCCTATGCGTAAGTACTCGTCTATTGCATCTGCCGCACATCCATAAGCTAACATTCGCACCGCTGCAGTTACTTTTTGATGAGGGTTTAATCCTAAAACTCCACACGCATCGGGCCTTTGCACAAAATATCTGTCTTCGGCTGTAACACCTTCCACTATTCTGTTAAACAATTGTCGACGCATCCTGAATCTTCTGCGAAAAACATTAGGTGGTTGGTTTGGATACGGAGAAAAATAGTCGTTCCACAGAAGTTCAGCACCAGTCTCACGATCTCTTGGTATTTTGATACGAGTTTGAGGCCATTTAGAATTGGTAACAAGGACTCCCATACTAACGGCCATGTTATTTTGCATAATTGCTATTGAATCATCATCCGAGGAATAAAAACTACTATTAGAAGAAGAAGAAGAAGATGAAACAGAAGAACAATAGTGAGCGGTATTCTCATATGCTTCCATATTCTATCCGAATCAGAATAAGTGTGTGATTGTAAAAAGAGGTGTGTTGGTATTTATAGAGTGAGTGACGGAGATCACATGCTTCCATTTTCCATCAGGATTAATAAATAAAATAACATAAAGTATTTGACAAATTTTGTAAACTGTTTGTCAGTGAGGTGTTTGTCGTATTGAAATGACTAGTCGGTGAAATTTGATAAAGTATTGAACTGACTACTCGCTGAAATTTGATTGCCTATTGAAATGACTACTCGCTGAAATTTGATTGCCTATTGAAATGACTACTCGCTGAAATTTGATAAAGGATTCAAATAACCACTCGCTGAAATTTGATAGAAATTTGATTGAGTATTGAAATGACTACTCACGGACTACACATAACAAAGATAAATAACATAATAAATGTCTAGTATGACTACACATAACAAAGATAAATAACATAATAAATTCAAAGCTAAACCATATAAATAGTCACAGGCTAAACATTTCCCGTATCCGGAGGCGCCGATCGCGGTGGGATAAAAGCCGTTCTCGGAATGGGCCTGACCGAGGACGTTGAAGATGATCCTTGACTCATAGAACTCCACACTTGTGGTGGCAATGTGGGGGAAAAGGCGCCGAATCCAATGGAAGGTTGGATGGTGTGTGGCGTTCGGAAAAGAGACAGTTGATACTCCAATTCCGTGATCTTATTATTCTGGTTTCCTATAAGTTCATCTTTCGCTAATAGACACTCCATCCTATCTTTCGTTTCTCGTAATGTAAAATCTCGAAATTGTTTAGTAAAATCAGCATATTCTTGGAATAATGCATAACTATCGCCCTGTCATGAAAAAATGAGATAGATGAGATTTTTTTTTTTTTGGAATTAGCAATGTAAAGTTGAACGAACACTTACGGGCGATAATTGTTGTTGCGGTGGAATAAGAACATGTTCATCTGGTTTTCCAAGTTCGGTAGAATAGAAGTCACCGCTGTACCCAAATGTTTGGACCTCCCAATCAGGATGTGTCACATATTTTCTGAAATTAGTAACCTTTTTCCAATACTCTAAATATACTTCATACTGCACAACTTGCACCACCTCGGTTGCATCAACAAAACCGTCCGCTAGCAGGAGTTTTGCTTGGTCATCACCCAAATGCCCAATAATTACATGTAGTTTCATGGGAACAGCAAACGAGGGATGGTTTTGCCTCCAACATCTTTCTCCTAAATAAACATTATGCTGTATAACCAAAAAGGGAATATAATTGTAGTGAGTACGTTATTAATTAGATAAATAACGAAAAATAAAAAACTATGTTATTGACGATTAATATTAATGATATAATATAAAAAATCATGTCTAACTCACAACGCCATTCCAAGAAAATATCCATCTCGAGTCCGACAGCTTCCTAGCAGACTTTCCCATCTCAGAACTGAGGACGTCGGTGTATGATTCCCATGGGTGCCATGTCACTTGGTCAATCGTCAGCTGATTCAGTAAAATCCTACAACGAATAATATCATTCTGACACCTCCTTCCATTCCATCTGGAAATTACAGGCCATTTCTGTTCATTACCGGTCATTGAGATGTCTGGTCGACATATGCCTAGGTATTCATACCCCCAAAACTAGTCCATAAAATTAATGAATCAAATTAATATATCCAAGGAAATAAACTTAAATGAAAATATACTTTACGTTGAAAATTAAAATAAAATCGATTACCAAAATACCTCTAATATTTGGAAGGGCCCGCTTAGTGCCTTCTGTTGTTTCCTACAAGCTTGTCGGAGACCTGCATACAATCTCGAAAAGGCACTACCGCCCCAGTCAAGGTCTTGTATTTTATCAATTTCTTCGAAAGCAGCTAACCATCCAGCATCAATATAGTTCTTTGCATTAGGAAAGAAAAATTGACCCAAAACATACATAAAAAAGGCAATTGCTATTCTATGGGCGAGGAGAGAATCTTCATTAGCCGCCACCAACTTATCTTCTTTGAAGTATGAGCTTAAATATGTAATTGTAATTGAGTTTGATATCCACGACGCGCCTCTTGTTCCCTGTGTGATATCCGGAAAAATCTTCTCACGGACATAGTCAAATTGGTATAGGCTCGAATCATACGGAACTACATAACCATCACCGATACTCAGTCCAGTTAACATGACCCAATCTAATGGCGTGAACCCCATCTCACCAAATGGAAATGGAACGTGTTGGTTGTATCCCAAAACCTCTCAACAATATAATCAACAACGGCATGTTGGGTAACGCTACACTCTATGTTCAACAATTTTTCCCACCCCGCTTTTTCAATCAAATATTTAACTCTAGGACAATGTATTGAAGTAAATTTATAATAATGAATTACCGATGCCAGACATCCACGATGTTTAAACTTAAATTTTGGTGCGTCTGAAAATGTAATGTCTTCAGTAGCGTGCGGCTTATCATCTTCCACTATAGGAAACCTCCCTAACCCGGGGACGTCGACCTCCTCAATTTGACCGGTAGAGATTAAGTTGTAATCAGCTTCGGTAGATTTTTGTCTCTTGTTGGTCTTTTGGCGACTACTAAACCTCGATATAAACTTGTTCATTCTACGCACAAACATGTTAAATACAATTTCATAATTAAAAGACCAATCCACGAACCATAATAGACATAAATTTAACCGAACAAAATTTCAACATCATAAAATTCCATAAACATAAATTTAACCAAAAAAATAATCCAATTAACTATATTTATAACTATTTATAATTAACAAAAAATTCAATTAAAATACGAAACTAAATTAACAAAAAGATAAATTAAATTAAATCACGTAACTAAATTAACAAAAAATATTATCCAATTAACTATATTTATAACTATTTATAATTAACAAAAAAATAAATTAAATTACGAAATTAAATTAACAAAAAAATAATTAAATTAAATCACGTAACTAAATTAACAAAAAATAATTATCCAATTATTAATATTTATAACTATTAAATAAAACAAAAAATTAAATTAAATTACGAAACAGTAACAAAAGTAATAACATTAACATTAACATACTATTGGATTAAGATGTGATTAACCCAATTTTAATAAGATTTGATTAACCCAATATGAATATCCAATTAGTAATAAAGTCTGATTCAATTTTCAACGTAAAAACCCTAAATAAATTCGAACAAAAAATACAATACATGATATTATTATTACACAAATTGAAATAAATTCGAACAAAAAATACAATACATGATATTATTACACAAATTGAATAAAGAAAGTAGAAAATACATACCTTATAATGGAGTTTTTAGGGTTTTTGTGGAGTTTTTAGGGTATTTGTACGGTTGGTAGATGGGAATGGAGAAGAAGAATATGAACTGAAGAGGAGCGGTGAAGCAAAGAAGAATATGAACTGTGTAAGAATATGAACTGTGGAAGAATATGAACTGAGAAGAAGAAGGCTCGTGTAGAAGAGATGGGTTGTGGTTGGGAAGGAGAGGCGGTATTGGTGGAAGGGGCGGTTCATTAAGATTACGCCCGATTTGATCAGACGGACAGGAAGAGTACGCCATAACCCTAAACCCTAATGAAAACCTACTGGGCGGAAATTTTGGTTACGCCCGTCTCAGGCGTAATAATATTTTACGCCTGACAAATTCATCACGCGGACAGAAGATGTCCGTCCGTACAATTCATCACGCGGACACCAGATGTTCGCCCGTCTGATCTCACACGTGATGTGTGACCGTGTTTAACTCGGGCAGAATTTAGTTTTACGTTTCTTCGAGCGGTCATTTGGAATCCGTCTGATCAACAGGCGGAATTTAAGATTCCGCCATTTACCAAACGTAATTTATATTTTCGCTCGATAACAAACGTGATTTATATTTACGCCCGTTTGAAACGTAATTTATAATTCCGCGCAGAAATGAAACGTAACTAATACTTCCGCCCGTCTTCATGCGTAAAATTGTTTTACGCGCGACCAAATTTGGTCTTCTCCCCATAACGTCACGATACAGATTAAACTCATATTTAGTCTTTTTTTTTGGTCTTTGATCTTTGAGTTTAGTCGTACCATTGCAGTCGCTCTTAGATTCTACAAAAAAGTTGCCATATAAAAGTCCTCTCTCGCTTCGCTCGATCGGCCCAATAAACAAAAATTGGGTATCTTTACGGTTTATCGCTCTTTTTCTTTGCGGTATAGTACTTGTGATTGATATCTTGAATTCTATTAAGGTTTAATTATCTTGTATTTTGATGTTTTAGTTATTCTTGTAAGCGATCGTGTAATCAGTATTTTGATTCGAATGAATAGACAAGAATTTTTTTTTAATGATTTTGAGCCTAGCATTTCCCATGTTATGTACGTAGACGATCTCCTTCTGTTCGGAGATATGAACTCAACCATGTTGAACTCTCTCAAGGTTGTTTTATCGATATACTTCGGATGTTCTAGTTGGAGCATAACTCGGTTGAACTCACCAAGCTATGAATTTCTCTAAGTCATCTGTTAGAGCATAACTCGGTTGAACTCACCAAGTGTTGGTATGTCAAGTTTGGTTGTCATATTTTAGTGTGTCAAAACTCATCTAAAGTCGCTTGATTATATACTAGAGTCAACTTTGTCTAGGTTAGACTAGAAATTCTAGGAATGTTGAGACATACAAGTATTACTCTGAAGACCTGAAGAAAGTGAAGAAGTAGTGAACTACGACGACGACATCATTCTTCCTCTTGAGGTTAGTAATATTGACTTGAATTGTTTCATTCCCAACGTATCTTTCAAGTCGTGTTGCTATATTGAAAACATAACTGCGAAGCTGTATATACTGTACATATTGTATAATGCTCTAGTGATGTGACGGGTCATAATTGTATGATCATAGTATTAGGAAATTAGACTACGAAGTATAATGCTTATCCTTTGAACTTCGTAGATATGACATCTACACAATCTTTTATATTTTGTTATGATTATGTGAATGTGTTATGGTGAAGATTTCATCCTAGGAAACAATGTTTACATTCATTTAAAGGAAGTACATTCATGAACTTATTTCGTGAATCGAAAGGGAAAACATTAGGCTTATTCGTTCGGCTATTCATTGCAAATCTTTGGATGACTAATATGTGTGAGGTGGTAGAACCGATCGTAACTATGTTATGTATCTTGGTATAACTAATCACAATGCCTGACTTATGATTTGGTATGACTGGTTTTCATTAATTGGTGTAACCGATCCTAAGTAATCACCATTAGATGGTATGATCGATATTTGTAATTGGTGTGACCGATCACAGAGTATTGTGTAATCGATCCTTGTAATTGGTAACCGGTCCTGGTAACTGGTGTGACCGATCACAAGCAATACCATGGGAATATGGTAACCGGTCCTGGTAACTGATGTAACCGGTCCTAGAAACTTGTGTGACCGATCACAAGTATTTCCATATTAAGGTATAACCAATCCTAGTGATTGGTAGAACCGATTGAACTACTCATGTATATGATTTGATATTTGATCAATCACATAGTTATCTTGGAATACAGGTCAACCAATTCTAAACTTGTTTGGAAGTGTGGTATAACTGATTCCAAGAATGTAAATTCATGTAAATATGAATAAATTTTTACCGTGAAGAGATGTCAACATACTTTGAACAAGTACAATAATTCTTATCATTTATCGTTCAAAGATATTTCTTAGTACTCAAGGAGATCATGTGCCGAAATAAATTGATAATTTTTTAAAAGGTTTTTGGTTTTATATGCTTTAATTACCACCAATTAAATGCATATCTGTAGAGAATAAAAATTAGTAATGTGCATTTACGAATATTTTCCACCAATTAAATGCATATTTGTAGAGAATAAAAATTAATAATGTGCATTTACGAATAAAAATTAGTAATGCATATATGTAGAGAATAAAAATTGGTTTTATATGCTTTAATTACCACCAATTAAATGCATATCTGTAGAGAATAAAAATTAGTAATGTGCATTTACGAATAGTTTCGGTTTTGGGAATTCCTTGATGTACGAACATCCTTGGTATATAAATACCTAAGTTTGAATTTCTAGCAAACCATCCTAAGAGTCAGGCAAACTTCATTTCTTGTTGTTTCTGGTGGAGCCGTCTATTCGGAGAGGAAAATATCCTAATTAGGCGAAATCTCTTACGCCCGCTCGTTAAAAGACTTCTGTGGATCAAGAAGCTCTACGAGTACCGTTGGTGGGAAACTAGATAATTACAGTGTTATTAGTTTTCGATTAATTTGATTGACTAACGGTTGTTGAAACTTTGATTGCACCTAGTTTGTTTATTCTTGAGAATCTTCTCTTCTGATATAAGATTCACTCAAACTATATCGAAGTATCGACGGGATCTTTAGAACTGTTTTTAGATCTAAAGACATCTTGTGATAATCCATTGTTAACAAATTCCGTTATGTGTGTGATTGATCACAAGATATTCAAGTGGCGTTGTGCAGGTTATTATTGAAGATTAAAGAAGATTTGAAGACGAAGAAGATTTCTTATTAGTTCTCATATCTTTGTGTGTGCACAAACCTTGATCGGCTGGGATCCAACTAGAATCGGATTTATTCGATTGATTAGTTGCGTGAGATCGGCATCACTTTATAGTTTCTCGTTGAGATCTATACTGATTGATTGCAAATCTCAACTTAACTGCTTTTGTAGTTATTGGTAGATTGATCTAATCATACAAAGAAGTTTATTAGATTAAAACGAAGAGCCTTTGTGTATGACTTGAGATATCTTTATCTTGAAAGAATCAATAGAGTTGTTACCAAACAGATTCGTTGTTCCTTTACTATTTGGAATATGATCCAAAGGAATTGTACCAGTGCGTGACCTTCGAAGTCGGAAGCGCAGGGATACCGAGGAAACTAAGTGAACTAGGGGTAGTTGATTGGTCTCAACTATATGAAGTTTTTTTAGATTTTGAATAACAGCTTAATTCTAAGAGTATTCAATTCTGGACTAGGTCCCGGGGTTTTTCTGCATTTGCAGTTTTCCTCGTTAACAAAATCTTGTTGTGTATTTTACTTTAATTTTCGAATTATAATTGTTTATTATAATAAAGTAAAATACAAAAACGTTAACTCCGAATTACTTGATAGTAATCCTATAGAGTGTGGTTAAGTCCGAACCTATTATCAAGTAATCATACTTTGATTGTCGCTTGTATCCATGCATAGACGATCACACAAAGAGTGAATACCAAAGTTGTTGTATTGCCTCGACTCTGTCCATAGATGATCACACGTGGTAAGAGGACTTATAGGTTGAAACAAAAAGATTATGGTGTATTTGAGTATCCTCATCTTTTCATCATCCATTCTTTTCAGCAACCAAGTATCACATGAGGAAAAAACTGAGGTAGTTGACTCGCTAGGGGTACGTACTATGGATAGTCACGGGAAGTATCTGGGTATTAATATTGTTCTTGAAAAAACCGGGGATCTAACAACCACACCCAATATTTCGTTTAGGCAATCTGTATGGAAAAATTCCAATATATTTCCAAGAGAATCAACTAGAGAGTCAAGCTCAATCAAGGAAAATACATCCAAGAGTTGTATCTCAATTTCTCAAATAAATCTGCTATCGAACAGATAGAAATACGTGAGCCGGATTAATGTGAGAAATAACTTGGATGGTATCAAAGACCAATATCCAAGTGTCAATCAATTTATATCAAAAATCGTAGGTTGGATTATCTAATTGATTGAACTATGCACAACCTGTTATATTTCAATTATATAAAAATATAATGCGGAAAAGAAATAACACAGACACCAGAAATTTGTTAACGAGGAAACCGCAAAAGCAGAAAAACCCCGGGATTTGAAAACCACACTGTATTAAGCCGCTACAGACTCTGGCCTACTACCAATTAACTTCGGACCGGAATGTAGTTGAGCCCTAACAAATCTCACACTGATTAAGGTACAATAGTGTTCCTTACGCCTCTTGAACCACGCCAGATTCTACTTACTTGATTCCCTTAGCTGATCTCACCCACAACTAAGAGTTGCTACGACCCAAAGTCGAAGACTTGATAAACAAATTTGTCTCACACAGAAAAGTCTATTTAATAGATAAATCTGTCTCCCAAGGAAATACCTACAAGTTTTGTTCCGTCTTTTGATAAATCAAGGCGAACAGGAACCAATATATACACGGACTTATATTCCCGAAGAGCAGCCTAGTAATATCAATCACCTCACAATAATCTTAATCGTATGGAAGCGAAACAAGATATTGTGGAATCACAAACGATGATACAAAGATGTTTGTGACTACTTTTTATCTTACTTATCGATGATTAAATCTCGAGCAAATCTTAGAGAAGATAGTACTCAACACGATATAACAAAATAAAATCAGAACACGCAACTACAGAGAAAATAGTTGGGTCTGGCTTCAGAATCCCAATGAAGTCTTTAAGTCGTTAACCTATAATGGTTTTAGGAAAAACCTAGATTAAAGGAGAATCGATTCTAGTCGCAACTACTATCACACAGGAGGTGTGGGAATTAGGTTTCTCAGTTACTAGAGTTCTCCCTTATATAGTGTTCAAATCAGGGTTTGCAATCAGTGTTACCTTGGTAACAAAGCATTCAATATTCACCATTAGATGAAAACCAGATTAGAGTCAAGCAAATATCTTTCAACCGTTAGATCGAACTTATCTTATTATACACAAATGAAATGTGACTTCATTTAGGTACGAGTAACCATACCTAAACGTATGCACATAGTTGGCTCAACAATTGTTAACCGAAGTTATCCATATGAACACTTTCATATGAACCTTGTTCATCTTAATCACAACTAGTTCAAATGACTCAAATGAAACTAGTTATGGAGTTGTTCAATTGTTTATATTCTCATATAAGTATACAAGACACAATTGAAGCAAAATCAATTTTGATTCACATGAATTAATTGATAAACATTATAGCCAAGTTTGCAAAATATTGCTTTCCATTAATGTATTAGTTCATGAACAAACTGATTTTAGAACTTAACCCACTCAAGTATGCAACGGGTATGTGTACCTAAGTGGTCGGACATAGTTTGGGTTCGCCAATATGCGAATGGGTACGCATACCTCCAAACTCAGTTGAATTCCCGGACTTGAACTTTACGCCAGTACGCATACGGGTATGCATACTAAGTTCCCGGACTTTCAACTAACCAATCAGTACGCATATGGGTATGCATACTATGGTTCGCGGACTTTGAATAAGTTGCAACAGTTAACATACTAGTACGCATATTGTGTTATATTTAATCAATGGTTAATTGTTCTAAACTCCATCTTAATTATTGAAACATTCTTGGAAGACGGGAATAGCTGTCTCACACAAACTATTAGCTTCAAAGCAATTTTCAAGTGATCAATAGATCAATACGAAACATTCTGAGTCTACATCAAATGACTGTCTCACACAAATCATGTAAGATGTTACCAGGCGAATTTCACATGATCAACTTTTGACTTTCGTCAAGAATATAAGATGAACTTGGTTAAAGCGAAAGCTTATCGACACATACTTCGAAAAATATGTAAACAAGTTAAACTCAGCTTGAAATATCAAATGTGTATAATCGAAGTCTATATAGCTGAAAAAGCGGGGGTCAAACAACCACACCCAATATTTCGCTTAGCAATCTGTATGGACTAACTCCAATATACTTTTAAGAGAATCAACTAGACAGTCAGATTCAATCTTAACAAAAAGTATATCAAGGAGTTATATCTCAATTTCTCAATTCAATACTTACTCAAGCAAATAGAAATCTGCGAGCCTGATTGAATACAAGAGAATTAACTTGAACGGTACCAAATACCAATGTTCAAGTATAAATCAATTTCAATCAACAACCAAAGGTTGGATTTACCAATTGATCGATTCAATGCACAACCTGTGATATTTCAATTATATAACAAAATATAATACGGAAAAGAAATAACACAGACACAAGAACTTTTGTTAACAAGGAAACCGCAAATGCAGAAAAACCCCGGGACCTAGTCCAGATTGAACACACACTGTATTAAGCCGCTACAGACACTAGCCTACTACAAACTAAGTTCGGTCTGGACTGTAGTTGAACCCCAATCAATATCACATTGATCCAAGGTACAGTTGCGCTCCTTACGTCTCTGATCCCAGCAGGATACTACGCACTTGATTCCCTTAGCTGATCTCACCCACTACTAATAGTTGCCACGACCCAAAGTCGAAGACTTTAATAAACAAATCTATATCACACAGAAAAGTCTACAGGAATAGATAAATCTGTCTACCACAGAAATACCTACGAGTTTTGTTTCGTCTTTTGATAAATCAAGGTGAGCAGGAACCAATCGATAACCCGGACTTATATTCCCGAAGAACAACCTAGAATTATCAATCACCTCACAATAATCTAAATCGTATGATGGCGAAACTAGATATTGTGGAATCACAAACGATGAGACGAAGATGTTTGTGACTACTTTTCTATCTTGCCTGTCGGAGAAATTAATATCAATCCAATCTTTCGATTGTACTCAAGTACGATAGAAACAACAAGATCAGATCGCGCAACTACAAAGAAAATAGTTGGGTCTGGCTTCACAATCCCAATGAAGTCTTCAAGTCGTTAACCTACAGGGTCTCGATAGAAACCTAAGGTTAAAGGAGAATCGACTCTAGCTTATACAGCTAGTATCACACAGTAGGTGTGGGGATTAGGTTTCCCATTTGCTAGAGTTCTCCTTTATATAGTTTTCAAATCAGGGTTTGCAATTAATGCTACCTTGGTAACAAAGCATTCAATATTCACCATTAGATGAAAACCTGATTAGATTCAAGCTAGTATTTTTCAACCGTTAGATCGAATCTTAGCTAGTTACACACACATGAAATGTAACTTCATTTAGATTTGAGTAACCGTACCTAAACGTGTACAAGTCGTTGTTTCAACGGTAGTTAACCATAGGTTAGCCATATGAGCACTTTCATATCAACCTTATTTTTCTTTACCACAACTAGTTCAAATGACTCAAATGAACTAGTTAGAGAGTTGTTCAATTTCTTAGATCTCATAGAAGTATATAAGTCACAATCGAAACAAAAACAGTTTTGATTCACTCGAATCAATTCATGAACATTATAGCCACGGTCTGCAAAGATTGCATTCCTTAAAATATAAATGTCTTAGTTCACGAATTAAACTGTCTTTAGAAAATAACCTATGATAAATGCATATTTCACATATATTTGGTGTCAATTCCATGCTAGTATTTGTTGGTTTTCTTGCAAATTATTGTATATTACGCTTGTTTTCTCTTATTTGTGTTTTATAGATGAATCATCCAAAAGAAGTGAAATATCACTTAATTGTGCAATAAAAGAAGTTAGCCACAAGTGGAGAAGGGACAATGACCAAGTGGAACTCGTTCAAGTACAAGATTTCTACTTTTCATTTTGTAGAGGACGAGAAGACAAAGGAAATGGAGAAAGAACGGAATTCTGAGTTTGTATGAAGAAGTTATGAGAAAAACGAGAACTTAGAAGACTAAAAGGGCAGAATGGTCATTTTAGAAAGGAAGTGCTATTGGCACCCCAACCGAATGTTAAGGGACACATTCCTGTTAAGGGGCAGTCAAGTTGAGAGAAACTGCTAGAGGCATTCAGGTCTTTTACAATAGGGGGCTGCTGAAATTCAAATAATACTAAAGGCACCTGACTCATTATTCAGAGCACTTCCTATTCTCTATTTCTAAACAGCACACATGCAATGGCAGTCGGATCTTGATGATCATGTTGATCGCGACGGTGATGGATTTTGGCGGCAGTGATATTCGAATTTGAATACATCACTGGGTTCCTGGAGATGATGGAAAACTTGGGTAGGAGCCTGATTTCAAAACAATGGGCTCGAGCAAGTTCAGGGAGATGATGATGATGATGTTCGTGATGATTTCGATGCTGCTGGTAATGAATCGATGGGGCTGTGAATGATGCTTTGGGATAGGTCTCGATGTCAGAACAGGTTAGTTCTCAACGAGAAAGGACTACTTCCTTTAATGGAAGTGATGGTGATCGAGTCAGTGATGATCAGAGATGAAGCTGCAGTCGATAATGGTGATGTTCACAACAGTGATGATGATGCCCGAGAGGAGACAGAGAAGCAATGCTGCTGTCGTTGACGAAACATAGTGATGAAGGTACCAGCGTTGAGATGGGAGCTGATTGAGATTCAAGATAATGGCTGCTGCTATTGATTGAACGAAGAAGAGAAAAAGTCAGGTAAGAGTTGGTAGATGTCACATGTAGGGCTGAACATGGTGTCGGTTAACCGTTGGAAACCGACCGAACCAGACCAATAAGAAAGAAACCGAACCAAACCATTTAGATTTGGATTGGTTTGGTAAAAAAAGTTGAAAAACCGACATTATTGGTTTGGTTTTGGTTTGATTTGAAAACCGAACCAAAAGCCATTGGGGAACCAATTAATTTTTAAACTTAGTTTCTACCGTCGATTTAAAAGTATTAGATTCTACCCATTGATTTAGAGGATAAATAGAAACCTTAAATCTAATATTTCATTATGATACTCTCCCTCTTTCTCTTTCTCTCAGCCGCCTCCCTTCTCCACCCCCAACTACAGCTGTTTCTACTCGACTTTTTTCTTCCCATCTTCCTTCTTTTTTATTTGTCAATAACTAAATTAAGATATATTATATATCTTCTTTTGATCTCTAGAATTAGAGGAAGCTTTAACTATTCTTGATTTTTCTTTTTTTGTCTGTATATTTGTGTAAACCAATACTATCGGCAACTACGATTTTTTTATCTGTAAATTTGTGTATTTTTTTTTTGATTTGACATAATTATTGGTTAACCAAAAACCACTGGGACAAACCGAAACCAATTGGAACCATTTGGAAACCGAACCAATGGTTAATGGATTGGTTTGGTTTAGATTTTTAGAAACCAATAGTATTGGTTTCGGTTTTGGTTTGGCTAGAAACCGAACCAAAACCGACCATGAACACCCCTAGTCACATGGGACCCGCAACATTCGTACAAATCAGAAAAGGTATAAGGCGAGTACGTGGTGGAGCCTGGCTGCAGTACTTCTGCAGATCGTTAACGCGTTTTGGAGAAAATAAAATGATTTACTGCAACGCGACTCACTGAAGATGAATAGATCGACGGTACAGATGAAGATACAAGGGTTCCTCAGAGGATCGAACGAATCAGAATCCGTGTGCACTCTACTAGAATATACCGCGTTGTATTCAATTATCAGCACCTGGTTTGGGATAAATTCCACCGACTTTGCATCTCTATCTTCTACGATTTTTGTGGATCGGCTAGGGTATGTGTAGGCTATAAATATGAGTTGAAATTCAAAGGAAAAAACTACTTCTTCTTTTATTATTTTCCTTTGTAGCTAGAAGACAGAAATATAGAGAAATAAAGTTTTTGTTCTGGAACTTTTTGTGAGTTTTTATTTTAGTTTCAATTTCTTTCTTCTTCTTTATTTATTTTTTAGTATTATTTATTGAGTAGCTAAACTCCTTATTGATTAGGGATGATTTCAAAGTCCTGAACAATGAAGCATTAATTTTTTAAACCAAATTTATTTCAAGTTTTATTTATTTGTTGATTATCTTTATTATTTTTAATGGTTAAGAATTCTGAGGGGTTATTTAAAGTGATAAATTAAATTAACCAATCAATATTTCTTCTACTAGTTTAGGGTTGCGTGATACGTGTAATTGTCATATCAACTCTTTACATAAGTAGTAAATCGCAAGAGCTGACAGAGGAATTCTGTTAAGTATTTGTGTATAAAGATAACACTAGTAAGAAGGCCGAGCCTATGTGTTTGATGATAGGATCAACCTGATTCACAGAGTGTAAAGCATCCGATTAAGTTACACCTTGAGAGATTATTTTTGGTGGGTTAGTTGGATAGAAACTGGTAGTCGAGTGCTTCCGTATCCAATGACATCAGAAATCCGGGAGATAGCAGAGCTTATTGCTATTCTACGGTTGGTAACAATATAAGTTCAACAATAGATAAACTTGTATAATTAAGTTTCGGTTCAGTGACGGCGAAGGATTCCCTAGTCATATTTCTTCGTATTATTTCAAATCAATTCTTTTCTAGGAACATTATTTATATACCCCTAGTATGAAGCCCATGTAAATATACCCTTTCAAACTTAATTTATACCCCTAAGCTTTTAAAGCCCAAAACCCGAATCATTAGATTACTAAAATATCCTCCCTTAAGAACACATATCACCGTTACAAACAGCTGATTTCTTCAACTAGTATTTTCAGTTCTCTTTCTTTCTTTATCTCTTTCCAGACGGAAAACCGAAACATATTTGATTGAAATACACAAAATCAGATGAAAGCTTCGAAATCAAACACCAAATCGATCAAAAATCGGTAGATTAATACTATTACATGTTCTAGGAGATCAAATCCGACTGAAACCCCCAAAAAACGAGAAAATTAGGTTTCATAAACTATGGATCTTCAACAACAACGTCTTGAAAAGATGTAAATCGCAGGTAATCAACGATTTTGTGTCTCAGATCAGTTTACATTAATTTGATTTCAATGTTTTAGGGTTTCGTACATAATTTATGCTCAAAAAATTGTTCGATTTATTGATTTTCATCTACATTTCAAACAGATTTAGTTTTTCACACCGTTACTGATTTCTGTTAAATTAATAAAAAAATTCTTCGATTTAATTTTGCAGGCGATCAAAAAGAACTAAACTAACAGCTTCAGATGGTGTTAAAGAAATTAGTAAAGGTAAGTTTACTGGTTTACATATTTCAGTTTAATTCCATAGTGATTTTGATTAATTTACTGTTGAATTAGTAGTATAGCAATTTGAATTTTAATGTGCAATTATAATATAATTGAAGATACCAAAAGTTTTTGGGTAGTTAGGTTACAACTGGTAATGTTAGGTTAATTGTTCTAATTTTTGAAGAAACGTTGTGCATGTTTTTAATTTTTGATATTTTATTTCTGAAAATATTGAATGAATCAACCGCCAAATTTTATATGCATTTTTTAATCACAATGCCAAGTCTATGAAAAAGAGAATTACCAAACTTGTAGTTAGCATCTCGACTAACAAGGCAGTTCCGTAACCTTTTCAAGTAAGAAATCATTTCTTCACCTAGCTCACCTAGAGTAGTGAAGGCTGATAGACGCATTTATGTGTGTAATATAGCTCATTTGTATATATTGTTAGTACTCGATATTGTACTTATTTGGTTATTTTATGTATTTGTAGGTGTTTTTTGGAAAATAATCTCTTGCGGCGAATTTGGCTAAAAATGTGGCATCTGGACCTCCGTTGATAACGTACCGGAAGCTCCTCAGAAGTGTACCGGAAGTATCCCAGAAATACCCCGGAGGAACCCCGAAAAAAGTGCGGAAAATGCCTCAGAGGACACTTGCTATACGGACCCTTGATTTTGGATAAGGGGTAACCTAATTACTAAGGAGTGACCTATTTCCAGGCAGCTTCTAAAGGGAGAACAGCACAGGATAAGGGCACCCACCTTCTTCACGTTTTGAATTAAAGAAATGGCGGGAAAATGCATGCAGCGTCTGGCAGATTTGAAGATCGAATTTTGGACGTGATTTTAGGAGATTCAATTGCTGTATTTGGTACGTATGGACTCTGCATGACTAAACAGGCCTGATACAATCAATTGGACCCAACCAATTGGGCTGGAATGGCCGGGAGACGTAATCAAAGTTCAAACAGGACACGTACTTTCTGTTCAAGTTTCAAAGATTTGTGAGAGATATTTGGGAGAGTTTGACGCTGGAAATTAATGTATTTAGTCTTGTTCACGTCTTAAGAAGAGTTTGGTACCTATTTTATAGCTAACAGACGCGTACAAACACTGAAGAGGTGATTATTCTCTTAACAGCGCCGAGAAGAAAAAGAAAAGAAAAAGTCGGATTCAGTAGAGATTTTTGGGGATTAAAAGACTATATAAGAGAGGGTTCAAGTCATAGAAGGGTTAGAAACCTTTAGGAGAGAGTTTAGAGTCGATGAGAGCCTAGGAGAAGCAATTATAGAGGAGACAACGCTGCTGCTGCTGCTGCCATTAAAGCTTCTGAAGAACACGAAGAACAGACTTGCAGAATCAGTCGTTCTTCAGCAGACTTATTTTCATACCACTGTCGTTGTTTCACAGCAGTAGATAGTTATCATTTACAACAGTCTTAAATTACCATACTCTTTTGTAACAGTGGCGCTGTAACACTACTCCAGCGTTGCTAATTCCTATTTCATCATATAATCATCAATAAAAACATCTATTTTAGCCATGAATTTATCTTGTGAGTGTGTTTTTGGGATGAGGAGCTAAACCCATTAGCCGAGACGACGGAGGAAGCCATTGGTAATTTATTGGTATAATTCTAATTTTTATATTTATTTGCAATATTATTATTTGATTATTTGCACGAATTAAAATTGAATTAATAGTTTTTATTGAGTAATTGTGAATTGACTTGATGAAGCATGCTGGGTTTTAGTAACTTTTGATGTTTTATACTTTTTAATTACAATTATTACTTCAAAAACTTATTTGGGGCAAATATTAGAATTGATTTTAAAGATAAAATTGCATAAGAACTATTTAGAGTTTACTATTAAAATGGTCATTGGTGGAATCCTAGTCTTGGTGTTTTTCTCCAAAACTTTGAATTATTTTATTTAGTTGCCTGTTTAATTTAAATCTAGAAAAAATTGTTTTCTTCACAAGTCTGAAAAGACCCTGTTTTTACCACTACTACAATCACTATTTAAAAAACCATCAAAGGCCAAAACACCAAAGCCGTATCCATGAGTTGTGCATGTATCTATGTATTTGTTGCGTTTACGAGTGACAGCTGCAGAAATAGTTCTCCCTGGAGTAAAGATGTGAGTACTAGCACTGGTGAAGGGTGACACACCAGTAACGTCCATGCAACCATCTTTTCCGTCCAGCCAGTTGTAAACAAGAAGATCTGCGGGTCGAAGGGAGGTTCCGTTATTAGACAAAAAGCCTAATGAGACTTCCTTTCTAGCCACTACTCCGGCTTTATAGCAAATTTCTGCAATAACATCTTTCACCATGTCATGCCTGAATTTTTGCCCAACCTCCCCGACACAATGGATTGCATGGTCTGCAAAGAATCCATTGTTCTTTGGCAGCATGAATACACGTCGTCTTTAATGAAAAAAGGTATACCAAGTCGGTACATTAGCACTGAACGGAACTGTCTAGGACCTGTGGATTGGTTGAGGCCTTGAATGGGAATGGCCTTAAGGAAGTCCATAGCATGTGTAGTTCGGTTGTTATGCCACAAAAACATGTCACGCTGTGTTAAAGGGAAGTTGGTGGGTAGTTTCTGTTTAACAACACCAAAGTAGATGACTGCCAGTTACTTCATATACTGAGGGGCAGCGTCATTGATGTCGAAAGTGGAGGTAGAAAGCCCACACTTCTGATTGAAAGACTGCAAAGCGTGTTGAAATCTGTAGCTAGAGTCAAGTGTTGAAGACTGCTTTAGGATCGAGGCATGTAGGTGCTGAGTCTGAGCACATGAAGCAAGGAAGCAGTAATGCCCTGTATCTGTCATGGTGTAAATACCTAGGCCGCCATCCTTAATTGGTAATGTGGACAGGTGTTGTTGTAGTAAACCAAACCCTGCGCCATCACCCACAATGATGTTCCGCAAATACTGCATGAGATGATGATCATAGTATGAGGCAGCACTGTGAATAGCAAGAGGGTTTGTGGTACGGAGTGTGAAGTACAACCTGGACACCCCACTGCAATTCCGTAAAAGCAATAACTCACTCTGTTGGTCACATAATTTCTTAACCTTTATAATTAAATAACAAATTATTATTTTAAAAAATAATTTCAATATATAATGCATTCACAAACCTTAAACTTAAAAGTATTTAACATATAGATAGGTCACGTACAACATTCTAAATCACCAAAATCTCAAAGGTGTATCTCACTAAACCATTAACAATGCAATACAGAAAGAGCTATGTGAATATAAAAGGGATAATCCTTCTTGCAAGCATCAATCACACTACAACACTTCTTTACAACAATGCGACTCTAGGCCTCTTCAACGCGCTACACACTATTAGGGATAAATACAACTTGATTTGAATTTCTAAGAAAAACAAACCAATATTCAATCATATTTTAAGAAAATTTGATATGTATAAAAATTAATTTTTATTTTTTTAGTAGTATTATTATTTTATATATTATTTGAGACCTGTTAATCCTTTTGCAGAATTTTTAAAATGTATTATTTTATGATATTATCGAATTTATTATTTTACCACTGAGAGCCCCAATCGGGATCGGGAAATTTTATTATTTTAGCGAGAATATTGTATTATCGAGTATTATATTAAAGAAGTTATATTGTATGTTGATTGATATCTCTGTGATGTGTGTTGATTTGTACGCTGCTTTGTATGTGCATCATCAGTAGTATGATGGTACAAGTGAAATCAATACCTTTCCCAGGGTTGGGCTTTTTACTCAATGGCCTTAAGAATTACTACAGATATTATAATCAATACCTAAATGAAACAATTAGCTCATCTGTTTCTGCGGACGTTCACTTGGTCCTCTAAGTGAACCTAATCACAGTACTTCCGTCACAAAATATTACCTCCTCTCTCTTTAGGATGTTTAGTTTCGAAATCCAAATTGTTAATCTAATATGCAGCTAAGCTGGACAAATAGTCCACCACCACCAAAAGACGGGTGAACCTCCTCTTGGCTACAAAATAAGTATACAGTTTGCTGCGCTCGAAATATATGAGGTACGTAATCGCTTTTGTAACTTTGTGACACCCTTTGTGTTTTAGCTAATTTTGGATTTTATTCCCGAATTAACTGATATTTACTTGAAGGGGGTCTATAGTGTTGTATCGGTTAACAAAATTGCTTACCAAGGTGTTACATGGCGAGATATTAATATATGTAATTGATATTTCATAAATAACAGATGATCTATGATGGCATCTTCATGCAATATGCTGACCAATTAACTGAAAAACTCTTCAACTGCAGAAATCAATGAACATTAAATTACAACAGAATCACTTTAATGTAGAAGTGCAATGCATAGTTGGACCAGCACCACTGTTCCCACTTCATGGTACTCTCTTTTGTCACAATCTCATTTCCTATCTGTAATGCATGTATGCTTTCATTCATTTTGCCAGTGAATGTAGCTTTCCATTTGTTTGAGATTTTATGGATGGTAAGGAAGTCGGTATATGGTCGTTTGAGTTATGATGTGTTGATGGGTGTTCACAACATTGATTTTTTTTTTTTTTTGTATGTCTAAAATTTGTTAGTGCTGTTATTATCTAGGTGGGGTTTTTTGTATGTCTAAAATTTGTTAGTGATGTTAGTTTAAGTGTGTTTATTTTTATTCCATCCAGTTACTGACATAAGAAAATGCAGATCTTATCAGTTACATCACAGGTTCTTTTAGTACAGATGAGGATATTTACCATGTATAATCACCTCCCGACATCTCCATTTTTATTTTTATTTTTCATATGCTACGTATATAAGTTATTTCTTTTTATGTACTAGGTAGTACAGATGAGGATATTTACTATGTATAATCACCACCCGACATCTCCATTTTTATTTTATTTTTCATATGCTACCTATATGAGTTATTTCTTTTTATGTACTAGGTAATCTCAGTGAAGACTGCTACAACGTCGTCTATTTATTTGATAACCACCAGAGTATCTGCATTAGATACGACTAGAAAAGGCACCATATTTAAACTAATTGTAGAATCACTTTATCACATATTTGACTATTCCTATAAATATTTGCATTTGGAGAATCCATAGATAAATGACTAAATAAGCACTATTTCGTTTATTTTCTGTGTTGCTGGATTCAAAATTCTACTATAGGTAGATGTTATTTACTCCTGTTGTTTGCTTCATACAAATGTTTTGATTTGAAATTCAAGCATCATTATAAGTTCAATTATATTTTTGTGCTAAGTTTCTCTTCGTATTGTATGCTTTACCTGAATTCTTGGTTCCGTCGTATCGCAGGGTGCGGGTTTACTAAATGGTGTTTATAATTCGTCATCCAAGAACTAGAAATATTGTTTAGTTAAAAAGATGTTTTAGAAAGTTGCAACAACTTACTAATGACGCCAAGGCTCCAAAGAACAGAGGATTGAGACAATTCAATAATGCAGTTGATGTTTACAATTTTCTTCTTTTTAAAACCTGTGCACAATTGTATCATCGTATATTTATGATTAAGCTAATGTTCTCAATCATATTTTGTGTCTGTGTTAACTTTCAAAGTTTTGAGTTCTGATGTCACTAAACTGCTTCTTTTTCCATGCCGAGTGTGAATCGTATGCTCATCTTTTGGAAAAGCTTACAAATATATGCAATCTATTTTTTGTCAAAATATCTAGGTCTTTACTCAATGCTTCCTTTATGGTCTTAGCTGAGAATTGACATATGATCAATTCCCAAATATCTTACTGCTGTCCACAGCCACAGGCACTATAGACCTTCACGGGCACAAGGCACCAGTAATTGGGGGTAATAACCTTAAAAGAAGAGAGACAAAATAACCTTATGTCAAATAATAAGGGACAACCAAATTGAGCCCGCGCAACGCACGGGCGCAGCAACTAGCAGTGTATGAAAATGGCTATTGTCATTATAGAAGAATGTTTCAATGATTGAAATAAAGAGTTTAGAGTCTTGTAACCATCTTTGGATATAAGCATAGTGTGTTCGCACATTAGTGTATAAGTCCAAAACCGTGAGCCTAAAGTATGCATACTTGTGTGTATAAAAAAAGGTTGTAGGAGACTGCGAAAGTATGCGTACCCGTACGCATACTGGCGGAAGTTCACGTACGTGAGTTTCTGCTGAGTTTGAAAACCAAAACCAAACTCATCCGGTTACCTAAAGTACGCGTACCCGAACGTATACTGGCGAAAAGTTCACGTCCGTGAATTTCTGCTGAGTTTGAAAACTAAAACAAACTCAAATCCGGTTACTTAAGTACGCGTACCCGTACACATACTTAAGTAGGTTACTTTCTAAAATCGGTTGTACATGAACCTAAAACATTTATCAATAAGGAATGCAATCTTTACAAACTGTGGCTATAATGTTCATGTATTGATTCGAGTGAATCAAACCGATTTTGCTTCAATTATGTTCTTGTATAAATCCATGAGAATATAGCAATTGAACAACTCTTTAACTAGTTTCATTTGAGTCATTTGAACTAGTTATGGTTAAGATGAATAAGGTTGATATGAGAGTAATCATATGGCTAACCTCGGTTAACTATTTGTGAACAAACATGGTGTACACGTTTGGGTACGGTTACATAAACCTAAATGAGGGTACATTTCATTTGTGTATAACAAGCTATGTTCGATCTAACGGTTGAAAGATATTAGCATGGATGAATCAGGTTTTTCATCTAACGGTGAATATTGAATGCTTTGTTACCAAGGTAACTTGGATTGCAAACCCTGATTTGAAAACTATATAAAGAAGAACTCTAGCAACTGGGAAACATAATCCCCACACCTACTGTGTGTTACTAGTTGCATAACTAGAGTCGATTCTCCTTTAATCTTAGGTTTCTTCTCAGGACCCTGTAGGTTAACGACTCGAAGACTTCATCGGGATTGTGAAGCCAGATCCAACTATTCTCTTTGTAGTTGCGTGATCTGATCTTGATGTATGAAAAGTATAAGGTTTTGTCACCTATCCAACAATTCTATCGTGATTGAGTGCAATTGTAAAATTTGCTTGAGATCTATATCTCCAATAGGCAAGATAGAAAAGTAGTCACAAACACCTCCGTCTCATCGTTTGTGATTCCACAGTAACTTGTTTCGCTAGTCGATTAAATTTATTGTGAGGTGATTAATAATACTAGGCTGTTCTTCGGGAACATAAGTCTGGTTTATCAATTGGTTCCTGTTCACCTTGATTTATCAAAAGACGGAACAAAAACTCTTGGGTATTTCTGTGGGAGACAGATTTATTCAATCTTATAGACTTTTCTGTGTGAGACAGATTTGTTTATCAAGTCTTCGACTTTGAGTCGTAGCAACTCTAAGTTGTGGGTGAGATCAGCAAAGGGAATCAAGTGTGTAGTATCCTGCTGGGATCAGAGACGTAAGGAGCACAACTGTACCTTAAATCAGTGTGATATTTATTAGGGTTAAACTACATTCAAGTCCGAAGTTAATTGGTAGTAGGCTAGTGTCTGTAGCGGCTTAATACAATGTGATGTTCAATCTGGACTAGGTCCCGGGGTTTTCTACATTTGCGGTTTCCTAAATTACTTGAAAAAAAGTAAAAGTGTTTGTCTCTGAGGATGATCTTTCTAAGACTGATTCATCAGATGAAGATCTTGACAAATCAGTCTCTATGATCACAAGACAGTTTGATCTTCTATTGAAGAGAAGTAAACGGTTTTCCAGAGACAAACCTAGGTCGTCAGTTAAACCTCACAATCGCATTCCTCCTAAAAATAGGGATGCTGACGAGGCTGATGACGAGGATATGCCACAGTTTTTAAGTGTAAAGGTTTTGGTCATTTTGCAAATGATTGTTCGAACCGTAGAAAATACACTGGAAACAAAGGTCTTGCTGCAACCCTTGATGAAATGTCTGCTCACTATGATTCCAATGAAGACGAAAAATCAAGTGTTGCACTTCTTTGTGAAGATATTGATTTTGATAATTGTAGCAATACATACATCAATCTTGATATCCTTCCAGAAGAAGACTCAACCAATCTGGAAGAAGAAATTAACCTTTCTGTTGGAAACTCTATGTCTGATTTTTTAGGTTCCACTCTGTGCCTAGCAGCTTGCATATCTCGGGCGTCTGAATCATCTTATCCAGTGACATGTTCTTATTGTTCACTCAAAAGTCATGAACTTTCAAATTGTTTCAAGTACAAACACAAGATGAGACATGTCAAGAGACTTCAAAGAAGAACAAATCGCCTAGCAAACAAGCTCAAACTTGTTCAAAAAACTGCTGAGGTATGTAAGAATTTATACTCTTCAAAGAAGTTGGTTTCCAAAGATAGGTCAAGACCACTAGAGAAAAGAGTATGGTCTAAACAATTTGATAGACAGGGTTCTATGAATTCCTTTCAAAAAGGTTATGGTGGACAAATTGTTGTTCACCGCAATTCAACTTGATTGTGATGTTTTTGTGCATCTTGTCTCATGTTCCTGATCAAAAGAGACAAGATTGTGCACACCTCAGGCTTTAAGAAAAGAAAAGTAGTTTTTTCTTTTTAGTTTTTTTTTTGCTTTGGTTGGAAAATTTTGGAATTCTTTCATATCTAATTGATATTGGAGACTTCCTTGTCTTATGAAAGAGGGTTATTCTCGACAATTCTACTCTCTTTAGGGTTGTGAATTGTTCATGCGTGAACCTGTGATGTTTAAGGTTCCGTGACCCTACATCCTTTTTTTCCTTCTCTGAAACTCTTTTCATCTTAAGACTGCATGTTGAGTTTAAATTGTGATTTCATCTCACAAACCCATATACGTATGGAGACTCCAAGCATCATGTGTTCTGATAGAAAAGATGTTAATATGATTGTTAATCCATCAATCATGAAGGAAAAAGAAAGATCTTCGTTACCTCCAACTTTGAAAAGAAAAAGAAGGAATGTGAGGAAGCCAAGAGTTGTTCCTTCAAATTCTCAGAAGTTTTATGATGTTCTTGAAGAGTTGAAGGAAGCAAGGAAGGAGATTCAGCAAATAAATGCTTTTTTTATGAGAACTCTCGAAATTCAGAAGGCCCTGGTTCGACATCATTAGCCTAGAAGGTTTGTTGGAATCGACTAGAACTACTAGATATATTCGGAATACAAGACAATGTTATCAATCTTACAAACTGAGAAACCTGTTACATGTCCGAAGGCGTATTACATGTACTCGTACACATAGCGAAGTAGATATATATCGACTTACAGATTTGTGTGATACGCATATTCATATGCACATCATGGGAAAATCTGTTTGTTTCGTGATCCGGATAGGTATGCACGTTCGTATGCAAACATTGTGGAACTGTGGTAAGAGAACTAGGTTTAAGTATCCAAACTGGTATGCGAACCAATAAAGTTCTATGTTCCTGAACCAGTTTAGTACCCAAACCGGCACGCAAACTGAAAAGGTTTTGTGAACTCCGGAATCGGTAAAGTCTTAAGGTTTCCAAACCAGTTAGCAAACTGAAAAAGTTTTGTCAACTCCGGAACTCAGTTTTGCACCTAAGTTTGCAAACCGGTACGTGAACTGAGAAAGTTCTATCAACTCCGGAACTCGGCTTTGCTCATCAGTTTGTGATGTACCATGACTAAATCGATTCACGAACGACTCATGTATTTGTACTTTGTGCATTTACAAACTATGTCTATTGTGTTCAAATGCGATTAAATTATTTCTACAAGATGATTTTCATTTGATCAATTCAGTAAAAACACTAGGCTTATTCGATCACATGATTGTGACTCAATATCAATGTCTTTATATACATGAAAATGAGTGTTAAGCTTTTAAGTTCAAACCGTCTAGTTTCGGCTAACCATGTTGAACATAGTTTTTGTACACGGTTCGGTTACCGTTTACTTAACCAGAGTGTATATCTTGTTTATGTGAATAAGATTCAAAGTTTTCATATAACGATGAATATTGTTTGCTTGGTTTGAAATCCATCTTAGCTTAAACCTAAATCAACCTATGCTTTGAAGTCTATATAAGGGGAACTCTTGAGAACTGGGATCTTTGAATCCTGACACTACTTTTTGGTGTGTCCTAGTTGTATCTAGAATCGTCCTCTACAGAAACCTTTTTAGGGTCTAGCGACTATCAAAGACTTCATTGGGATTCGTGAAGCCAAGTCCAGTTATCTTTTATCTTGATAACTTGAGTATCCAGATCTTGTTTGATTGTTGATTTATCACTTGAACAAGATAGATATAAATCACAAAGTTCTCTTCGCCTCAACTTTATAATTCCACAAGTTTTATACTTGTGAGGTGAATAATAATCTAGGCTGCACTTCGGGTTGCATAAGTCCGGACTTTTAGGGTAGCTAGACTTCGGTAAAATTGCTATCCATTTCCCTCACCTTGATCCTATGTTTGATTTGATCATCTGTTTCGATCATAATCAGGAAATCAATTATATAGGCTTAATCTGTGGGAGGCAGATTTGGTTTAAAGTCTTCAATTGAGTTTAAGCAACTCTTAGTTGGTGTGACGTCATCTAAGGGAATCAATTGCGCGGAGTCCTGCTGGGATTCAAGAGGCGTAAGAAGCGCGACTGTACCTGAATCAGTGGGAGACTGAGTTCGGGCTCAACTACATTCCAGACCAAAGTTAATTGGTAGTAGGCTAGTGTCTGTAGAGGCTTAATTAATATTTGGTGTTTAATCTGGACTAGGTCCCTGGGTTTTTCTGCATTTTCGGTTTCCTCGTGAACAAAATTTATGGTGTTTGTGTTATTTTTTTCCTCCGCATTATACTGTTTATCTTTATAATTGAAATACCACAGATTGTGCGTTGATCAATCATAGTAGATACGTTCGACCTAGTTTGTTGGATACAACTTGATTAATTCTTGGACATTGGTCTTTGGTATCGTCCAAGAACTCTCTTTGTGATTAGGTTCACGGATTCAATTCTTTGAACGTTTTAATCGCAAGAGAGATAGAGATATAACTCTAGACAATTTTCTTGGTTGAGTTTTAACTTTCGGAGTTGTGTTGAGTTTGTCCATATATATTGCCTACAAAAAAGTTGGTGGTGTATTTTGGTACCCCCAATGTTTTCAGTATGGACAATCGCTTGTTTCGACAAGACACAAATAGAAATCAGAATTAACTCTATTTCTCTTATCATGCTTATTCCATAAGATAACTTAGACCTTTCTTTTAGACAAGACAAACACTAGGTTAGTTAACAAGTTTTTCTTGTCAAGGATTTCGATTAGACTTGAATAACAGAATCCTACATTTGATAAGTCTAACTAAGATCAGAATTAACTTAGTTTATCTTATCCGGAATCAAATGGACTAAACAAATGACCCCGTAATTTTTGTTAAGCAAAAAAAAAAAGATGCAAACCAAAATAAATTGACTTGTCATAGTTTTTCTCAACCACAAGCAATTGAAACAAATATAATCAATGTAAACACCGCAATTGCACCGAATTTCGTTAAGCAAAACACTTGATACCAAATTATAAGTCAATAAATTGACACGGTTTTTCTTAACCGGAAACAAAATTCTTAAAATATTGGTCGCACGAGAAAAGTCCTTCTTGCTCATTCAAGAAAAAATTGAGAGTTTCGGTCAAGATCAAACTCTTCTGACAAACGAGCAATAAAATATCTAAAATTCTCAGGAATACACGTGTGAGGGACATGGTGGCCCATGCACCACCATGACCGGATCTGGACGGTCTCTTGTCCATCATGACCGGCTGGTCCCACGTCTCTCAATTATTATTTTAATAATAATTTACATCTTTCCATAATTTTGGAATCCTCATTCACGGACATTCCTCCGTACGCTCGGACATCCATTCACCACCAATTACCGGCTCTCATGCCCATTGGTTAGTCGATATGTCTTGACCCACATTGGACAACTCTCCATCTTCAGGATCCAGGGTTCTCTAAAATTATGGTTTCGAATTTACGCTAATTTGATAAACGTCGAAAACTTTTTTATTGATCCAGTACTTAATATTTTTAATGTTCGGTCCTTCTACCAACATTTGTGATTGCTCGGACGTATGAGAACGCCATCATTGGATGACTATCAACTTGGACGCTCATTCAATATTTCATTGGGCGTTCAATCATCTAATTTTCACTAATATTTTAATCCTTTGATCAACATTGATCTTACACACACTTCTCAGCTTCCCTCCTACAGGTCGACCCTCATCCCTCTTTGTGGCCGAATTGACTCTGGAATGGCTATTTTCTTAGTTTAGGCCGAAGTCTTACAGATTGATCTCTCGAACTCAAAGCAATCCCGTGCAGTGCATATCGACCAATCAGATCGCATTAAACCCTCCACACACACATGAGTTGTGGCTGGGCCCATACTCGTCGTCCCTATTTCCCATCGACCAATCAGGTCGTTTTAAATACGCCACACGCACACTGGAAGTGTGGCCGTGCCCTCTTTTTTAATCGACCAATCAGGTCGCTCTAAACCTGCCACAGTATTAAAAGAGGCAAAATTGCGCCAGATGGTCACAATGTCAAATTGGCTTTCCAAAAGCCGTGCCAACATGCTAATTGACATGCCAAACATGCCAAACGTGCATGCCAATCGTAACAATTACGCTCCCGCATGCTAGTGACATGCCGAACATGCCAAACATGCCAAACGTGCCACTTTGCTGCAGTAGCATGCCGAACATGACAAACGTGCCACTTTGTCGCAGTAGCATGCCGATCGTGTCAACATGCCATAAATAGCGCGCCAACGTGCTAACCCACTTCTTGTTCGTGGCCAAACGCCATAACATATTCCAACTAGGGAATTCTAAACACGGCTTTGCCTTAGTGGCATTAGTCGAAACCCTGATTTCCAGTCGTGGGCCAATTACACCACTTTGTCCCTACAACATGCCACGAGTCATGTGGGACCCGCCAAACCCTAAAAATGGCGCCATTCTATAATCACCCGTGGCCATCCTTACGCCTGTGGTTATTCCCATATTATGGCCTCCCATAATTCCTTTAATGTGGCCATGACACCGGTTGCATAAAGCGCCACCGTGTCGCGGCCATGTCGTACACGCTAATTAGGATTTCGATATGCTAAACCCTAATTTAGATAAAGTTGCCATGCCAACTAAGTCAAGTAATTCTCCTAAGGCCTTAAGTTTGATATAGCAACATGGCCAATGTTTCCAGAACCATATTTGGGTTTAACACCAATATGCCAAGATAGCTGCCACGGCTACACCAGGCGCCACTATGCCACTGACATGCTGCTATATCCACTGCACCATTGGCATGTGTCAATGACGCCACTTTGCTACCATCGGACGCCAACAAAATGTGGCCATAATCAATGGCCACCCTTTCTCATGAGTTACGATCTCAGCCGTCCAAATTCGCCAGAGAATTGACAGGCCTATGGCAAGTTTTGGGAGACCAACTAAGACAAGCCAAATAGCATCACGTGTTATTCTCCTGTGGCAAGTATCCTTACTTTGACTTGCCACACATAGCAACCTTCTAAATGTTTTCCATGAAAACACTCGAGACATCAAACATGTCACAAACTGGGGGATGCTCATCAGGGTACTGGTCTGGCGGTTTACAACGTGCGGCGTGCAACACGCCCATTATAAGAAAGTGTCAGAAAGCAGGGAAGTTAGTGGCGGTAAGAAGTAGTGGGTGTAAACTAACCAGTTTCCTCCATGATGGGAACGTGGTCTCTGGCATTTACACATAATCCCACTTATCCATTACTCAATCACTCCCACTTTCTACGAGATCAGGGTGCGTTCAATATGACTTGTATAAATAGGTTTTACCTATTTCGACCAAACAACAAGTTTTGGTGAGAACAACAACACAGTATCCAGAAAAATACCAAAGAACTGATAGCTTTCATTCCGCAAGCCAGTTCAAAATTCTGATACAAATCATAAAATAGCCACACCTTCAGAATTAACCATTCTGGTCTCAACACCTTCTTCACTTCCTTCCCTAAGACCAACCCTTCTCCTTCACTTTGTGACCGAAGCAAGACTGGAACGGTTATTTCTTGGTTTAGGCCAGGATTGTACAGATTGATCTCTCGAATCTAAAGTACTCCCGTGCAGTGCATTTGTTTTAGGTTTATATTTGTTTCTCATCCACACACCCAAATTTACTAAAACCAGTAGAAACAGTTTTTACCCATAAACAATTGGCAAACCACAGTGGGAGATTAATCTATCGGTTGCAATATCAATTTTCGATTTCATTTTTTCAATTCCAATTTCAAGATGGTAGATCTTAGATATGGATCAACAACAAGCCTTGATGCCACCAGCGCTGAGAACGTCCTTGATATCAACGTCCCTTCCAGTGGCATCAATTTACCACTTGTCAGCATGACCAACACCATCGGCGCAAGAAACGTTCCCTCAGGCGTTACACCTCCGATCACCAGAGCCAGAGCCGCTGCCGCTACCCCCAATATTTCTTCAAGCGTGACGCCACCAGTTGTCACCAGAGCTGCCACCACTACACCATCGGGACAAGAAACTGGAGGAACCAGAGGAGGCCAACCCCCTATTACCATTGTTGATTTGATGGAAAGATAGGAAGTTCTTGCTAAGGATCAGACGGACATGGCTTCAACTCAGAAGGAGGTACTCACTTTCCTCAAGACGCTAACGGAGCAGCTACCACAGGAACCACGCCAACCGGAGCCAATGTAGAGCATTTTTAATACTCATGGCGCCAGCACCTCAGCAGGGCGCACCCTTGTATATGAAGAGGCTCGTCCATTGGAGAGGAATCAGCCATCCAATTTCATCACGCGTGGCGATTTGGAACGACTTCTCCGAAATCGAGACAGAAAACCCGGTGGACATGCACCAGCATCAACCTCCATATCCTCCTGATGTGCAAAGAGTTCCTCTTCTGAGGGGATATTCTTCTCCTCAATTCTCCTTATATGATGGCACTGGTAATGCACGTGAACATATCTCTCGATTTCTAGAATCCTTGGGTGAACACGAATACAATCATGTCCTCCGCCTGAAAGAATTTTCGAAGTCACTTACTGGAAGAGCATACACCTGGTACAACAACATTGCACCAAACAACATATCCAACTGGCGTGAGATGGTTGCATCTTTCTACAAGAAGTATTTCTTTGTGTCTTAGAAAATCACCTTTTCAGAATTAGGAAGGATGTTCCAACGAAACAATGAACATCCGAATGATTATGTCAAGAGATACATAATTCAGGCGCTGGATTGTCATGACCCAAACGTGACTGAACAACAATTGGTGGACTCTTGCATCAATGGTATTGTTCCCATTTATCGTGCCTTACTGGAGAATCTACGCTTCCAGACATTCTCTGAACTTCATGAAGCTGCTAAGCGGTCGGCCACAACAACACCAGCATTGTTAGAAAGAACCAAGCCGGTCAGGGGTGAAGATGCACGCGAAACTCGAGGAAACGGACGCCTCATCAACAAGCAATATAACACTGGCCCCTCTGTAAGCTTAGTGGGTGAAGGAGGAAAAAGGAAAGCTCAAGCAGCAGAACAACAACCCAAGCGTGCAGCACCAGCACATCAGGCGGCTCCACCTCGAAAGACTGCGACTAAAACTCCTACGCAACACCAAGAAACTGAAGAAGCTACCCTAGATTTCCCATTCTCAATCGAGGAAGTAATTGAGCTCTTGGAGGCATGGATCCAAGATGGTGCTATCAAGCTGCCTCCTATCAGGCGCCCGCCAACAGAAGAAGAAATAGCAAATCCCAAGTATTACCGCTACCACAAGTTCGTCCATCACCCAACCAATGAATGCAATACGTTAAAATGCATTTTCAAGGAAAAGATGGAGGCAGGAGAACTTCAACTGGGCAATGAGGGAGTTCACAGAGATCCTCTTCCAGTCAGAAGATGCATGCTCTCTTGGGACTCTTTTCACAAAACCGTGCAGTCCATGATGCAGCGTGTGTGCGAAATCCTATATATCTCCAAGGTGCAGCGTCAAAACATGTTTACAGCCCTCAATCGTGTTGTATCGGGGAAGCGACTCTTTGCTGCTGAGGAATCCACTCTGAAATCCCAACCTCTCTCAGAAAGCGCTGTTGAAAAGTGCAACTGGGGATTACTGACCACGACCTACCTAAAGAATGATGCATTCGATGGCACATTGATTGACGCGGCCTCTGACTTCAACATTGTTACCGTCAAGACTCTGAGAGTTGCAGGAATTTCAAAGCAGGAGGCTACCCATTCCCCAACTTTGGTCAAAAACCTGGAAGGAGAAGCAATAGACGTGTATGGCTACGTTAACCTCGAAACTAAGGCAGTGTTTTAAAACCCAGACCGGACCGGCCGGTAAACCGGTGACCCAGTAGAAAAAAGGGCCGAGTCACCCTTGACCCACTAATCTGTAATAAAACCCAGTGAACCGGGTGACTCGGCCGGTCCAACCAGTAAACCAACTGACCCAGCTGAGTTTTCACTGGTCCACCAGTTTGCTTAAAAGAAAAAAAAAATTGTTATGAAACAAAGATCTGGAGAGCAATTCATGTCTTTCATTCTTCATATAGAACCATAGAGAAGTTAAACGCAAATAAATAAAATACACAAAACCCATGATGCTCAAACAATCTACGGTACATATAGATAAAAAAATATCTTCTAAGTTCCAACAAAGATGATTCTGTAGCGCCCCCAAAGCTAGCAGCTGACTAATCCAAGAGATTAACTAAATAAAGAGGCACTAAGAATCTAAATCATTTACTTAAACATTCAATTAAGAAATCTGCTACAAAACTTAACCCGAAAACTATCCCCACTCTGAAATATATATACAAGAACTTCTCTCAAATGATGCATATTCAATAATGAGTTGATTTACAAATAGAATACAAACACAAAATAACATAGTGGAAGCTAACTAATTAAAATAACTAATTCTTCGAAGCTTTCATCATCACATGCACATCTTGATTTGTCTCTGAAACTGAAAGTGGGAATGGTGAGCACATCATCCCTAAAAGGGGTGCCCCGTAGGAATAACAACTAGCTTTCAAGTAAACATTAATATGATTCGAAGACAATGCAGGTTTTATCGACAGTCGTTAATAGACGGAAAGACTGTAAACACAAAGTAAAAACTTCTTCAAAGACATCCATAAATAACAGTAAACATCCATGTATGAGATGTGTGTTGCCGCACATAAGGGAAAAATAATATTTGTGCTAACCACACTCATTAGGTAATATTGCGGTGTATCGCCCTAACCATAGAATACTGATATATAAAGGAATAATAATATTTGTGCTAATCACACTCATTAGGTAATATTGCGGTGTATCGCCCTAGCCATAGAATATTGATATTGTGTCGGCACACATCTCATACCACGCAGAGCATACAAAGATATGCATGAATTTCACAACACCAAGATTGATTTGTAAAACAATAATAAATACAAGAGAGTTCGTTATCGATTCCCACCTCTTTTGATGACAAGCCACGCCTACCTCGAGATCCATGATCCACTGGTTCATCCTTTGAATCGATCGTTGTTAATACAGACTAACTGTTAATCATACAAGAAGTCTAAGAGTTTAACCAAAAAGGCTCATAACATAATCTCATACAATTCTCTAATTATAAATTTAGTGAACTATCTAATGGTTCTAAACCCATTATGTTTCTACACCTTTCCATTCTCTTACTTTAGTATGTCTATACTTTACTTATTCAATTAGGTTGGTTCTATAGCCTATTAACTAAGTCTTATGAATATCCACAACTTTGTAGAAGGAACCAAATGCTAATTCGGACCATAAAGGATCCAAAATACCAAACTAAGAATACAAGGTACTAAACCCAAGTTCACTAAACAGGCCCATTACCTAAGGTATAGTCCACCTGAGTCAAATAATGGTCATTAACGGTCACAGGGCAACTAACGGTCAACGTAAGTCGATGGTCAAGGTCAAGTCAAAGTCCAGGGTCAATGGTCTAGATCAACAAGTCAGGGTCTGGTCAGGTCATTGAGTTAACTCGGACAAACTAATGAGTCAGCTAATATTAAATCAGTCAGTTATTTGACTAGGATGACTAATAGGCTAAAGTCTAAACTAAACTTCAATCACAGATAAACCTCAACTCTAATCTTATATTCTCAACTTCTGGTTTAACAATTCAACTTCAAATCAAATACAAAACAACAACAACTCAAACATTCATCTTAAATAAACTTCATAACTCAATTACAACAGTAAACTGAGTTTACCTTGATCTGCAGTAGAAGGCTTCCATTAAGGCCACTGCTAAGCAACATTACAACTACTCTCTTTCTCCCAAATCACTTTACATATACCAATTCACAATCCCTGTAATTGTATATTTAAGATTCAACTCAGACAACACTGTCCGTCTGCATCCACAAACATTCATCCATTCTAAATATGCTCAACTAGAAGCACATATCTCTTACTTTAATCTCAATTTCAGATAACTCCCATTCACTGCAATCATTACAACTTCATTCACACCCTGAATTTCATCTTCAAAACTATAACCATCTACTCTATCTCTATCTCAATTCCATACAACAGTTCAATCAAAGTTTTATTATTGCTTCCATCTCTAACTCCAGTTCTACACACACACACCTCAATAACTCTGCACCTCCACCATTCGCTAATGTCCCATGCAGCTTCAACATCACGGACGATACCAATACCACTAACAGTTCAGCTTAGCTCAACACCAAAACAATCTGCATCCACACCAACAACTTCCACAGTTCAAACATATATTCCTCAACTGTAATTCGTCATATAAACCTAACCTACGACTTCAATCTGTGATACTCAAGCAATTGAGTTGTAATCCTGCTTCTCACTTTGATTCTGGTTCACCAACACATCTCAAGACTACTGAGAAATCATCATCATAACTCAAACCCCAATATCACCAATCTGCAACTGTAATTCTAAACCTCTCATTTACAACTTTCCCATACTTCCAGAGTTTGATTCAACATCTGAATCATCACCAATAATATCTCCAACATATTCTTATTGACATAATCGATCCCTGACCTTCATCAGCAACACTAGTTCTCAACCAAATAATCAATTCCAACCAAATCATCATCAACTCACAGGAAAACCTTAACTCTTTGATTATCCTCTAAAACAACTACACATCATCAATTCAACCGACTACCCCCTTGTGCTTCGTCTATCTATTACTCTAATTCATCATCAATTCTACTCAAACCTAATTCCAATTTGGGGAAGAACACCTGAACCTTAACTATCTTCAATATCAAATTCAGTCTCAAGACATCAATCAAACCTTTCAATTAAGCAAACCCATCTTATAGTCTCATCCAACTCTTCTTCATCTTTGCCCAATTCGAACTCAAATACAACATGCAGAAACCCTAATTTCTTCACTGATATTATAATATCAACTGCCAAATTCTCTTCATAACTCTCAACTCATCATACCCATATACTTAATTTCTTTCTCAGACTCACAAAAATCCTCATTCGAATCCATTTCTAGAAACCCTAGTTTTTCTTTCTCTAATTCACCTCTTCTCTCGAATATGAATCGACTACAGACAACCACAACGTCATCATAAACTATCCCAAGATCTTCTCCACCTTCTACTGATCACGAATCTTCTGTTTTGATTTCTCAATTTCGCCAGAAAATAAAAACAGTGAAAAGAAGAAAAGAAGAGAAAGAGAAAGAGAAAGAAGAAGAAAGGATAAGAAGAAGAAAAGAGAATAAGAGCGAGGTTATCCTCTCGGTTGGGTAGATAAGACCAAAGTTGGTTAATGGGACACTCCGCAAAAGGATAAGGGGCAGCCAAGACGGTTGTATGCAAGATGACCATTTTTCCCCTCTAACTAATCTGATAAAATCTTCTTCGTTCGGTATCCGAATGACACGTGCGAGTAGTCCATCTCGCATAACTTTTTGAGATACATTTAATGGTACTAATTTCGTATCTACTTCGTTGTTAGATTATCTCCTATTAATTAACGTTCGTGTTAAATTAATCGAGTCTTATCGGTTAAATCGTCTCTTGACCAAAACTAGACCAGTCAAATAGCGTGGACTAACTTAAGGGTCTTTATAGATTCTCCCTTGCTCTGCTGTTAATCATTGTTAATTTGTAACAATAGATCTTTGATTTCGTTTAT